>NC_142794.1:51119581-51383352 GCF_049724085.1 Artemia sp. Qi Xiang Cuo
TCTTCACTTTTTACAGATATGAATTGTGTGTTGATCCTTCCACTGCATAAAAAAATACTGATTTAATGCATGCAATAAACTCGCTAGTGTCGATAACCTGCCATAGAGCACCAGTGGAAAAGCCGCGTCGTGTCCATGAACAAGCACAGAGTACGATTGGTAGAACCGTACGCATATTTCATGTCATTTTAAGATACGTAAAAAGTTAAAAAAAATACCGTGTTAAAAAATTCAAGAATGTATTTATGACTTGGTCAGGGGACTCTTTGAGGTTGGAAAATGGGTTTCGGAATGAAATTATTAATGGAAATGGGTCAGAAAGGATAAAATAAACCCATAAAAAGTATTTAAAAAAAAAGGGCGCGGGGACTCTTTGGGGGGCCCGGGGAGGGTGTTTGGGGGGGCCCTTGGGGGAGGGTGCCCTTCTGTGATCGAAAATTTTACTTTTTAGTTTACTTTTTTTGCAGCGCATCCCTGCGGCGCATCCCTGCGGCGCATCCTGCGGCGCATTCCTGCGGTGCCTCCCTGCGGTACATCCCCTGCGGCGCTTTCCTGACCCACTGCGCATCCCTGCGGCCCATCCTGCGGCGCTTTCCTGGCCCACGGCGCATCCCGGCAGCGCTTCTCTGGTCCGGGGGACCTTTGGGGGCCGGGAGAGGGCCTTTGGGGCACAGGGAGGGCGTTTGGGGCACAGGGAAGGCCTTTGGGGGTCCGGGGGGGCAGTTGGGGGCCAGGGGGACATTTGGGGACCGGTGGAGGGCCATTGGGACCCGGTTGGTCCTTTGGGCGCTCGCTGGGCGTTTGGGGGGCCCGGGGTGGGGCTTTGGGGGCGTGGGGGGGCCTTGGGGGGCGCCGGTGGCCCTTTGGGAGCTTGGGGGGCCTTTGAGTATCGGGGGCTTCCTTCGGAGTTGTGTTAGGAGGATTGGAACCCTTTGGGGTTGGGTTAGAGGACCTCACAACACTGTTCAAATGAAACTTGTGTATTATAACGACCACAGAGTTTCACCCTCAAATTCTCTTCTAAAATCTCTTCCAAAATCTTCTTTTAAAATGTCTCTATCTGTTTCGCCGAAATAGTTCCATAACCTCTCTAAAACGGTTTCGCCCAAATAATCCCTAAACGTAAATTCAGCGTATTCCTTTGTTATTGGCATCTCTGCACTAACGCATTTCAAATTAATAAGAAACCTGATTCCCGCGCTAAAACAATTCATCGCTAAGATGTTTCTTGGAGAACTGTTTCCATGGCCTTTGGCTATTAATATCTTTTGGAGTTCGACCAGTAGAACTGTTCCCGAGGCAAAGACATTAATGATTTGGATCTATTCCTGGAGAATCGTTTCTATGCGAAAATTTTTAAAGTCTGACAGATGATGTTATTGGTTGATTGATCTGTCAAGAAAGGGGAATTAATTTGTTGTTTCTAAGGGGAATTATTGATTCACGATAGGTGAATTGAGGTCGACAGCACAGGTGTTCCAAGGTCGATGTTGTTGATGTTGTAAGTGCACGCTCTCAACGAATGTCAAGGTCGATGTTGTTGTTGCTGATACACTTTGAAAAAGAGGTCATTGACCCGATTACGTAATCATTCTCCCTAATGACTCTATGCCCTTATTTGGTGCCCCGTCAGTATTCTATGCCCATATAAGGAGCCCTGTTCGGAGTCGGACCCCCATCTCTACTCAAAGTTCATAACTTTCAGCCCTTCCCCTGGGAACTGTGGGGGATTAAGTCATCCTCAAAGACGTATTTACTAGACTTTCGACTATGCTGAACAAAATGGCTATCTAAAAATTTTGATTGGATGACATTGGGAAAAAAATGAGCAAGTTGGCCAAGTTGCCCTCCAATTTTTTGGTCACTTAAAAAGGGCACTAGAACTTTTAATTTCCGTTCAAATGAGCCCTCTAACGATATTCTAGGACTACTGAATTGATACGATCACCCCTGGAGAAAAAAAAACAACAAAAAACAAATAAACACGCATCCATGACCTTTCTTCTAACAAAAGAATGTAAAATTCTATATTTTTGCAGATAGGAGCTTGAAACTTCCGCAGTAGGGGTTTTCTGATACCCTGAATCCAATGGTGTGATTTTCATTTAAGTTTTATGACTTTTTGGGGGTGTTTCCGCCTTTTTTCAAAAATAAGACAAATTTTCTCAGGCGAGTAACTTTCGATGGGTAAAACTAAACTTAATGAAACTTATATATTTGAAAATCAGCAAAAAAATATAATTGTATTGATGTATCTACGGGTATCAAAATTCCAGTTTTTAGAGTTTCGGTTACTATTGAGCCAGGTCACTCCTTACTTACAGTTCGTTACCACGAACTTGTTGATGAGGTACAAAAAATTTTGTCAAAGTGCAATTGGAAATTATTGTCCGTTTTTTTTCACAAAATCGACTGAGTAATACACATCTACCTTACACAAAATAATGGATGAAAATAAGGAAGGACACAGAAGACCATAGGAAGGATAATGAAAACTATTAACAGGATTTTACCAAAATAATTGAAATGCTCCAAATTGAAAGAATTGGAGACTCAAAAACTCAATGTTAAAATTTGGTAAAGTAGTTTTTTATCACAACAAACTTTCAACTCATCAGATTTCCAGAATGTTATTTGTAAGGGTCAATTGGGACGAATCTTACCTCAAAAGAAAAAATCTGAAACATGTGAAGCTTCTATAAAAGGTGGAAGGGATAAACCATTCCGTAGAAGAGTTGAGGAGAAAAATCCGACAAACATCTAAGGGTTTACATCAGCAGCTTCTTCAATGGTTGAAGAAATTTTTTGGAGATAAAAAGTTTAAAATTGATTTTTCGGTTAACTTTCTAGAAAATAAAAAACCTCACAAAACAAAAGGAGTCTTTGACAAGTGGTGCACTTAATGAGCCAGAGAAGAATGAAAGTCATCGTTCATGCGTTCCATCGAAATGTTTATAATTTTCGTTTGATGTATACAAAAAAAAAAAAAAAAAAAAAAAAAAAAAAAAAAAAAAAATGTGGGAATTCAATTGTAATTTGAAAATGATTATTTATGTCTTTTCAAAAAATTAAGAAACCTAAAACAGAGAAGCAAAAAGCAAAACAAAGCCAAAATTTAAAAGTTCAGTTCTCATTTAGTGATGAGTATTTTGACACTAAAACAAAAGTAAAAGACAGAAAGAAAGAAAAGAAATATAAAACAAGGCTACAGCGAGAAATTCAGTCTAAGAAAAATAACAATAGAATCCAATCAAAATACAAAGACAAGTTATTTTGCGCGACACAGAAAACAAAGAAAAGTAGGAAAGAGAATAGAAATACAAAAAAGTAAAACTTGGAGTTTCAGTCTACGATGGTGGATATTAAATATTTGGGAAACTTAGAAAACTACAAAAAGACAGAAGAGAGGGAGGGAGTGGAGAAGGTCTTGGACCCAATGGGTAACACCAGAGAAAACTAAAAGGTAGAAATTAAGCGTCTACAATGAGTTTTCGGATTGGACTGAAAGATCTCGAGAAAGAATTTGGGATCTGTCCTATCAACCCTAAGGGGTATTTGGTATCATCCGAAGGAGAGTAGCCCCTTTGAACAGCTACAACGATATACCGTTACCTCAACCCACAACTGGTGGGCCAGTTGTGACTGCTTTACCAAACTTAAGATCAAGGGAGACACTATCTTCTATTACCTGTCACTATATATTCCCTGCGAACTATTACCCGGTAGCCTCATTCCCTGTTCTTAGCCTGAATTGCAATCAATCGGGAGACACTCTTCTGCGCAAAAAATATGGAAATTCGCCTTTGCTATAGAGACAAAATTGTTGGCACCACTCTAAAAGATCCAAAATAGGTTTAATGGGTAAAATTGAGTCATTCCAAACGACTTTTAATACAGTCAAAATACAATTAGCCCTTGGACAAACTCCGAGAAAAATCACGTTGAAACTCTTCGATAGAGAAAAATGAACTTACTAACAAATTGAAATAAGCTTTACTACCCCAACGCAAAACGGGTTAAATTTGCCCTTCAATTACGGAGGAGAGGACAAGAAACAAAAAAATTTGTTTCCTGATAATGCACAGAAAGCGATATCGTTTATGGAGTTATTGAGGTCGTAGAAAAAAAATTATGGTAAAAAGGGTTCATCATTTGTATAGCAGGGACCTTTTTCCAAATTACCGTAAGAGTTTAAGTTGGAGACTAGAGCCCGAAAATAGATAAAATATCATTTAGCGAGCGAAGAGGTTTTTCTGGGGTTTCCTATATCTTGGATATTGAAAGTGAAAAAGACTTAAAACCTGCAAAACACCTTCAATTGCAATATTAAGAAATATAAATTACATGCTTTTTCTCTAGAGTCGGATATCTTCTGCTGAAACTCAAATTGAGAATTTTTTTTTTAAGACTGACAGAACTTGGGAATATAAAATGTCTGAACCTAATACCCTGCCAGAGGGAAAAAGTCCTAGACTTCAAAGAATGGATCGTTTAATAATATGGCAAAATCGATTATTTTAAATACTAGGAAATGAACAAAATAACGTTGGTTTCAATTATTGTCCTCTGTCAAACAAATAAAGAAAATTAATTTACAAATCCTTGACATTAAAGGCAGTGTGTCTTCAGCTTCCCTGGTACTCTACCATGAGTTCTCTCTGCATTATTTCAAAGCAATAAAACAATCCAGACTGGAATTAACTTTCAGATTCTGCACTGAAGCAAACTATGAACCAGTCATCTTAGGAACACAGACTTATTTTTGCACCCAAATTTCTATTGAGGAGCTTCGAGACTGCTATTTTCATTCAAACTTTGGACCCGATGATACACCCGCAGTGGATGAAACTTTAAAGAAGCAACTGTGGATGGCAAATCTCAAGGATTCACAAATTTTGAGGAGGTTATAACCTTTTTTGGAAGATGTAAAAGCGAGCTGAGTTTAGGTCTTCATCACTTTTGTATCCATAGATTGCCAAAACAGCACATTCTCCAGCACTAGCTATCTCCTCTTTTGTGCTCGCCTTCAATAAGACTTGAAAATTTCTTCAGAACACCTTGTTTTCATTAAATATGATTATAGTCTTTTCTTCTCCAACACCATGTATATGGGATATGGTATTGTAGCAAAGTAGCACAATCAGAGGCAACGCTATAGCGTTGCCTATAGAAAAGGCCATACGGCTCGTGTGTTTTATTTTTTTTTTCTCAGAGGCACTTCATATGCAAGGGGTCGTCTTAGAAACTTCAAAGGGGACTCATTCGATTGGAAATCCAGAGTTCTAGTGCCCTTTTTAAGGGTAAAAAGTGATTGAATCCAACTAACACCCCTTCCATTCCCACAACTTCCCCAACACATCCAATCGAAATTTTGAGATAGCCATTTTTTTCAGCGCAGTTGATTTCCAGATATAAATTATATTTTAAGGAGGACACTACCCCACAGTCCTTAGGGCAAGGGTTGTAAGTTATGCCCTGGGGGCATATAAGGTTTTTATAGAAAGCATTGTCATATAACCTTCAAAAAGGACCCATTCGATTGGAAATTCAAAGTGCTAGTGCCCTTTTTAATAGTAGAAAGTGATTGGAGGGCAACTAAACCCCCTCTTACGCTCACCTTTTCCCCAAACACATCCAATCAAAATTGTAAGAGAGCAATTTTGTTCAAAGTAGTTGAAAATTCAGGAAATTAGGTCTTTGAGGATAACACCCCCTCCCCACAGCCCTCAGGACAAGGGTTATAAGTTAAGCCCTGGGGGCATTTAAGTTTTTTATAGAAATCGTTGTCGTAGAATCTTAAGAGAGAGCTCATTCGATTAGAAATTTATATGGCTAGTTCCCTTTTTAGTATTTGAAAGTGATTGGAAGGCAGCTAACGCCCCTTCCAAGCCCACCATTTACCCAAAGACATCCAGTCAAAATTTTGATATAGCCATTTTGTTCAACGTAGCTGAAAGTTTTGGAAATTATATCTTTGAGCATGACACTCCCCCACAGTCTTCAGGGCTAGGGTTATAAGTTATGCCCTGGGAGCATATATGGTTCTTATGGAAGGATCGCACGTATAAACTTCAGAGAGGGTTCATTTGATTAGAAACTGAAAGTTCTAGTTCAATTTTTAAGCGTCAAAAGATATTGGAGGGTAACCAACCCCCAACCCTTTTTTCTCAAATGCATCCGATAAAAATTTTGAGATAGCTATTTTACTAAAAATAGTTCAAAGATCATATAAAAAAATTTCGGTGTCGACACAATCCCCCAGGGGCCAGGGCCAGGTGTTGTAAGTTATGCCCAGGGTGCATATATGGGTCTTATGGAAGGGATGCTCGTATTAACTTCAAAGAGGGCTAATTTAATAGGGAATTTAAAGTTCTAGTTCAGTTTTTAAGAGTCAAAAGAGATTGAAGGGCACCTACCCCCCCCCCTCCACACTTTTTTCCTCAAACCCATCCGATAAGAAATTTGAGATAGCCTTTTCTTTAAAAATAATTCAAAGACCCTATAACGAAAACTCTGGGGTCAAAACAGCCCCTCAGGGCCCGAGGGCAGGCGTTGTAAGTTATGCCCTGGGGGAATATATGGTTATAATTGAAGGGATGCTCATAAAAACTTCAGAGGGGCCTCATTTGATGGAATATTGAAAGTTTTAGTTCAGTTTGTTAGAGTCAAAAGAGATTGGAGGGCAACTAGCCCCCCCCCCTCACGCCCCTTTTCCCCAAATGTATCCAATAAAAATTTTGAGATATAAATTAAGTTAAAAATTGCTCAAAAGTCAGATAACAAAAACTCAGGTGTCGTCACAACCCCTAAAGGCCCGGGGGCAGGCGTTGTAAGTTATGCCCTGGGGCATATACGGTTCTTATGAAAAGGGAAGCTCGTATAAACTTCAGAGAGGGCTCATTTGATTGGAAATTGAAAGCCTGAGCTCACTTTTTCATAGTCAAAAGAGATTCAAGGGCAGCTAGCCCCCCTCAAAGCCTTCTTTTTCCAAACCCAACTGAGGAAAATGTTGAGATAGATATTTTGTTAAAAAAATAGTTCAAAGGTCGGATAAGAAAAGCTCTGGTGTCAATATAACCCCTTAGGGCCCAGGGGAAGGCGTTTTAAGTTATTCCCTAAGGGTATGTATGGTTCTTATGATATAGATGATCGTTAAAACTTCATAGAGTGCTTATTTGATTGGAAATTGAATGTTCTGGTTCACTTTTTAAGAGTCAAGAGAGTTAAGGGCAACTAGTCCCCCTCATCTTTTTTTCCCAAGCCCATCCGCTACAAATTTTGAGATAGCCATATTTTTAAAAATTGTTCAAAAATTTGACAACAAAACTCCTGCAGGGCCCAGGGGATAGGCGTTGTAAATGTTGTACTGGGGGCGTATATGGCTCTCACGAATGGGGTGCTCGTAAAACCTTCAGAGAGGGCTCAATTGATTGGAAATTGAAAGTTGACTGCTTTATGTCTGAATTGTGTATTTGTATGAGTTTTTGTCTCTCTCACTCTCTAAACCTGTGTGTCAGGGCGGGTGTTTGCTTGTCCCAGTGCCTGTCTTTGCTGGTTAGCATGTCTGAAATTAAGTGTTTGTATGCGTTTTTTGTCTCTCTCAATTTCTGTGCCTGTGGGTCGGGGCGGGTGTTTGCTTGTCTCACTGTCTGTCTTCGTTAGTTTGTATCTCAGAATCTATGTATTTGTATTTGTTTTTTTTTGTCTCTCTCACTCTATAAGCCTGTGTGTCTGGGCGGGTATTTGTTCCTCCCAATGCCTTTATTTGTCGGTTTCTATGTCTGAATCTATGTATTTGTATATGTTTTTGTATCTCTCATTCTGTTTACCTGTGTGTCTGGCGGGGGGGGGGAGGGGGGTCAGCCTGTCCCAGTGCCTGTCTTTGTCTTTTTGCGTGTCTGAATTTATGGGTTTGCATGCGTGTTTGTCTCTCTCACTCTAAGCCTGTATGACTGGGCATGTGTTTGCTTGTCCCAGAGTCTATCTCTGTCTGTTGGTATGTCTTAATTGTTTATTTGTCTGCGTTTTTGTCTCTCTCACTCTCTAAGCCTATGTGTCTTGGCAGGTGTTTGCTTGTCCCAGTGCCAGTCTTTGTGAGTTTTTATGTCTGAATTTATGTATTTGTATGTGTTTTGTCTCTCACTCTCTTTGCCTGTGTGTCTGTACGAGTGTTTGCATGCCCCATTGTCTGTCTTCGTCGGTTTGCATGTCTGAATTTATTTCTTTGTTTGCGTTTTTGTCTCTCTTATTCTCTGTGCATGTGTGTCTGAAGGGTGTTTGCTAGTCTCAGTGTCTTTTTTTGTCAGTTTGCATGTCTAAATTTATGTGTTTGCATGTCTAAATTTTTGTGTTTGTATGTATTTTTGTCTCTCATTCTCTTTGCCTTTGTGTCTGTCTATGTTTGTTTGTATGTCTGAATTGTGTATTTGTGTGTGTTTTTGTCTCTCACTCTCTTTGTCTGTGTGTCTGTGCAGGTGTTTGCTTATCCCAGTGCCTGTCTTTGTCTGTTTGTATGTCTGAATCTATATATTTGCATGTTATTTGTCTTTCTCTCACTCTCTTTGCTTGTGTGTCTGGGCGGGTGTTTGCTTGTCCCAGTGCCTGTCTTTGTCGGTCTGCATGTCTGAATTTATGTGTTTGTATGTGTTTTTGTCTCTCTTACTCTCTAAGTCTGTGTGTCTGGGCGGGTTTCTCTCAGTGCCTGTCTTTGTTGGTTTGTATGTTTGAATTCATGTATTTTTATCTGTTTTTGTCTCTCTCACTCTCTATGCATGTATGTCTTGGTAGGTGTTTGATTGTCCTAGTACCTGTCTTTGTCGGTTTGTACGTCTGAGCCTATGTATTTGTATGTATTTTGTCTTTCTCACTCTCTAAGCCTGCGTGTCGTGGCGGATGTTTGCTTGTTCCAGTGACTGTCTTTTGACAGCTTGTTTGTCTGAATCTATGTATTTGTATGTGATATTGTCTCTCACTCTCGTTGCCTGTGTGTCTGGGCGGGTGTTTGCTTGTCTAGTGTCTGTCTTTGTCTGTTTGTTTGTCTGAATTGTGTATGTCAAAATGTGTTTTTGTCTCTCTTACTCTTTTACCTGTGTGTCAGGGCAGGTGTTTTCTTGTCCCAGTGGCTGTGTTTGTTTGTCTGTATGTCTGAATCTATATATTTGTATGTAGTTTTGTCTCTCTCAATCTCTTTGCCTTTGTGTCTAGGTGGATGTTTGCTTGTCCCAGTGTCTATATTTATCGGTTTGCACGTCTGAATTTATGCGTTTGTATGAGTTTTTGTCTCTCTCACTCTCTAGGCCTATGTATCTTAGCGGGACTTTTGGTATAAGCTCTGTTAACCTTTCTCAGTTTCTAATATATCCCCTATGAACTTGATAGAAGAATCTATGCCTCTGAAAATACCTTTTTTACATGACCGACATTTTAATAAATATTCTAAGCGCTTGACTAGCTAGCGTACACTAAAAATAACGGAAACATAACAAAGTATATAAAATATTAACATAACAATATGTTACATACATTATTAATATCATTAAACAATCATTCTCTTAAATAATTCTCATTAAATATCATTCTCTGTTGATAGTTTAGCTATTGTCTTCTCTTAGTTTTTAACCATTAGAATAATCATTAATCCATTTTGAGTCAATCGTAGTTTTTACTGTGGTGTCAGCTACAGGTTAAAAATGCGTTTCGTCTTTTTTATTAGTGACTTCATTTACTGTATTTGTTGGGATAAAATCAATGGTAGCAATAATGTTCACATGCACTGTATTTTCCATCAATTCATCTTTATATTCATTAGTGATATTGTCTGCCAATGCCCTTTTTATTTTGCAGCAATTTCACTGTCTATTATAACATTATTTTTACACAGGTAACAGTTTTGGCACGTACATCAGATACGGCTTATGATATTATTGCAGCAGTTGGCCTTTCTTTTTCCCTTTGCTTTCATTTGAATACTAATACCAGAACGATGGTAATAGGATTCATCGACAGGTAACGTGTTACCAGAACCATGAGCAAGAAGATGCACGTCTGCATCAACTATTATTTTTATGTTAGCATTCTCTTTGAGTGATATCATTTCTAGATATCTCACTCTCGCATATCCAGCATCAGCAATGTTGAATGGTTACGGTATTCCAATGGAATTTAGCTCCTTGCTGTCATGACAACACACGCATACATTTCCAATAAGATCCTCATTAATACTTGTTTTATAGTTCAAATATTTCTTTTTGTCAGCATTCAACGCAACGATGATTTCATCATGTACACACAATTATTTCGAATATTTCACCTTCACTTTTTTTTAAATAATATGATGCGGGTGTTTATCCTTCCAATGTATTTAAACTACCGATTTAATACATACAATAAACTAGATAGTGTCGATGATTAGCAAAAGAGTCCCACCGGGACAGTTGCGTAGTGCCGGTGAACAGCTTTATACTACCTATGATACAGCCGCATAAATAATAATAAAAATTTAATTAAAAAATAAAGTTGAAAAATTTTCCATCCAAAAAATTCTAAGTAAAAAAAAGAAGAAAAGTTCTACTACAATCATAATTTTTCTAATAGTGAAAGTCACGACTAACATATCTATAACATTCTCATTTAGTATTTTGAAAATATTAAACGTGAATTTTGTTAAGTATATTTCATGTCATTTTAAGACATGTAAATAAAGCTGAAAAAATTTCCATTTTAATAAAAAATAATGAAAGTTCAGAAAAATTAAACTTCAAATGAAAGCATTATAAAAAATGGGGGCAGGGGCCAAAACGTTGTGGGAGATGTTATTAGGGCCCTTGGTGGTTGGGGTCCTTGGTGGTTATGGTCCTTGATGGCTGGGATCCTTGATGGTTGGGGTCCTTGGTGGTTGGGATATGGATGTTCAAGGGCTGCCGTATCAATGCCTAAAATGTACATTACTTTTTGTAAGAAGAATTTGTAGTAGCTCCAATAGTATACTCTAATATATACCCACTATGGAAGTCATCAAAGCCATAACCCCCTCACTACATGATTTCTTAGATTGTTCTGGATTTCTGTATTAAGATTCTTTTCTTGGTGCCTACGACTTCATTAGTTTCAACTTTATGTATAATCTGATACTAAACAATACTTTATATTTTCTGCACTCCCCACTTGGTACTCGTGTACTATAGCGACCACACTTATACATTTAAAATTTCTGCGTTAAATTCACTTAATGTACATTTCCTATAAAAATCTAAAATCGATTTCACCCAACCTGAATAAAAAATTGATTCATTTATTTCTTAATTGATTCATCTTGTCAATCATAATCATACAGATATTGGAAATTGATAACAATTAAAACTTCATAGGTGAAAGGGCTGAGAAAACGTGACGCTGACTCAATCTATGAATAATCTGTAATCTGTGAAATGACAGAGTTTTAACACCTCTCTGTAAAATAGGTCATCTCCCATATTTGGAGTCGCATCAGTAACATGAGTAGATTAAACGTCAAAGGTTATTTTTACTCTCCCATACTGGGAATGCCGTTTGCCTTTAAAGATATGCATGGTTGTAATATACGGTGGTGTTCTGGCCGGGATATACAATGTTCGCCTCGGACCTTAACCCTTCCCACTACTAATAGGCTTTATACTTTTACAATTAGGGCAGGGGGCCGTATCAAAGCTCTTGTTTGTAGTGAAGTCATATTTGTTTTGAACAGTCTTGGAGAGAACTACTAACAACTCACCGCAGCACCAAGCCGCCTGAGGCCAACACAGCTACGCACGCTCCTCCTCCACCCCGATTTATTCAAAGCCTCCCTTTTTACACCCGCCCACGAAGTTCCCATTTCCTTTAAATCTTTCTGTATGACCTACTCCCAACCCAGACGGGGACGACCTGCTTTCCGTTTAGCCCTAGATGGTTGGCCGAAAAGAACAATCTTCGGCAATCTGTCATCCTTCATCCGCACAACGTGCCCTAACCACCTCAACCTTTCTTTCAATATAGCCCTAGAGAGCGGTATTGAACAACATTTTTCGCATAGCCTATTGTTTGAAATACGGTTAGTCAGCTGGGTACCCAGAACAATCCTTAAGCAATTTCTCTGGAAAAAATCTAGCAAATCTTCATCCGCTTTTCGGAGCGTCCATGCTTCAGAGCCTTATTTGACCACTGTCATCACTGTAGCTTCTAATATTTTTATATTGGTTTTCAGACTTATTCTTCCTATTCTTCCAAACTTTTTTTAACTGTGAAAAAACACCCTGAGCCTTGGCTATTCTATTTTTAACATCTTCACTGCTCCCACCATCTTTACTAATAATACTACCAAGGTAAGTGAAGCTGCCCACCTGATCAATCTTTTCATTACCCAACGTCACCTTTTCATCTTCCCTTATTCCTAGCCTTAGTGACTTAGTCTTCCTAACATTAATTTTCAAACCAATTCTAGCACCCTGAACTGGCAAAACCTCTAAAACTTCATTCATTTTGCTCACACTTTCATCTAGGATGCTTAAATCATCAGCATAATCGAAGTCCAGGAGACTTTTCCCTCCCCGTTTGATTCCGTGGTCATTGCCTTTTCTGTGCTTCTTAAGACAAAGTTCATCAAAATAATCCATATAAATGGGGATAGAATGCAACCCTTCTTAACTGCTGCTTTAATACAAAACCAGCTACTAACCTCATTTCCTACCTCGACTGGATCAATGTTACTCTCTTACATACCACTAATCACATTATGTATTTTCCTGGTATACCATACAAGGATAAAACCTTTAATAAAGCCCTTCTATCAACAGAATCGAACGCTTGCTCATAATCTATAAAATTGAGGACCAAAGGTGTTTGAAAACTCAGGCACTTCTCAATTATTAGCCTAAGAGTAAAAATTTGGTCAACCCATCCTCTACCTTTCCTAAAACCGCACTGTTCTTCTCTTAAAACTTTGTCTACGGCATCTCTCAGTCTAAAATGTATCATATTACTAAGTAATTTGCTACCTACAGAGACCAGACTAATGCCTCGATAACTACCACACTCACTTTTATTACCTTTCTTATAAAGTGGCTTAATTAAGGTTTTCCTAAAATCGTTAGGTGTTTCCCTTTTTCAAAAATCATATTCATAATCTTCAATAACTTATTTCTAACCTCAGATCCACCATATTTAAGAAACTCATTTACCACCCTATCAGCACCTGGAGCCTTATTATTCTTTAATCTTTTTAGTACTGTTGCTAATTCTTCCTCATAAAACAAATCTTCCTTCACATCCATGGTATCACAAACTTTTTCATTTTCCTCTAAATTTTTTCCTGCAACTCTACCTCGGTTAAGCAAGTTCTCAAAATTTTCGGCCCATCTCTCTTTAGTTTTTTCCTTATCACTAATTGCGACCCCATTCCTATCTTTAACTGGGACAAGTCCAGATTGACTACTCCCTCTCAATTTGTTAACGTGGCAGTACAATATTTTACTATTATGCCGTCTAGCTGCATCTTCCAGATCCTTGGCAATTTCATCCATGGCCTCCACCTCACACCTCCTTAGTTCATATTTTAATGCTTTCTTCACTTTCTTTACATTTCTTTTGTTTTCATACGATCTATCACTCAGATAATCCTTGTACAAGTCCTTTCTCCTTTCTATTAAACATAAAGCTTTTTCACTAATATTCTTAGCGGCAGGTCTAGCTTTCTTCCCTAATAAACCTTCAGCAACTTCACAAATTATTTTTCTAAAATTATTCCAACCCTCTTCCACATTATTAAATTTTAAACACTCAAGTATAGTGTTTAACTGACCCATGAAGTTGTTCCTAAAGGTCTTGCCTTTGATAAAATCAAACCATAGTTTCCTAGAACGTTCTTACCTTTTCGAAATTTCACCTTCAAGTCGTCCCTAGACGTTGTCAGATTGCGATAACTACTTGTTACAACTGATATGATACTTCTATATACCCCGGTATATTGTAATGATCCTGCCAGTCTTTGGTTTACTACAGCATAATCAATAAGGTTTGCTGTCTTACCATCATGTGAATACAATGTTAACTTATGAGCCATTTTATGACCAAACACCGTATTGGTTATAACTAGATTGTTATACCTACAAAATTGCAAAAGTCTGTATCCAATACTGTTTGCCCTTAAATCACTTTCGACTGTTAAAAAGGGCACTAGACCTTTGAATTTCCAATCGAATGAGCCCGTTTTCAAGTTTCATCCACAAAGATTTCAATAAAAACTTATATGCCCCCAGGGCATAACTTATAACACTTGCTCTGAAGACTGTGAGGGGAGTGTCCTGCTCAAAGGTATAATTTCCTGAACTTTAACTGCGTGGAACAAAATGGCTATCTCAAAATTTTGATTGGAGGTGTTTGGGGGAATGGTGGGCGTGAAAGGGGTGTTAATTGCCTTCCAATTACTTTCGACTATTAAAATGAGCACTAGCCATTTCAATTTCTAATCGAATGAGCCCTTTTTGAAGTTTCTACGACAACGCTTTCTATAAAAACTGTATATGCCCTCAGGGCATAAGTTACAATTCTTGTCCTGAGGGCTGTGAGGGGTTCGTCATCCTCAAAGACCTAATTTCCAGAACTTTAAACTACGTTGAACAAAAGGGCTATCCCAAAATTTTGGTTTTGATGTGTTTGGGGAAAAGGTGGGCGTGAGAGGGGGGTTAGTTACCGTCCAATCATTTTCAACTATTAAAAAGGGCACTAGCCCTTTGAATTTCCAATCGAATGATTTTTTGAAGTTTCTATGACAACGCCTTCTGTAAAAACCTTTTATGCCCCCAGGGCATTGCTTACAACCCTTGCCTCGAGGGTTCTGGGGGAGTGTCCTCCTCAAAAACATATTTTCTAACTGGAAATCAACTACGCTGAAAAAATTGGCTATCTCAAAATTTCTATTGGATTGTTTGGGGGAATGATAGGCGTTGAGCGGGGGGGATAGTTGCCCTCCAATCACTTTCGACTATTAAAAAGGGCACTAGTCCTTTGAATTTCCAGTCGAATGAGCCTTTTTTGAATTTTCGTACGACAACACCTTCTATAAAAACCTTAGATGCCCCCAGGGCATAACTTAAAACCCTTGCCCCGAGGGTTTTAGGGGAGTGTCCTCCTCAAAAATATATTTTCTATCTGGAAATCTACTACGCTGAACAAAATGGCTATCTCAAAATTTTGATTGGATGGGTTGTGGGGAATGTTGGGTGTGGCGGGGGGAGGGGGCTAGGTGCCCACTAATCACTCTCGTATGTTGAAAAAGGCACTGGTCGAGTGAATTTCCAATCAATAGACCTTTTTGTGATGTTTTTATAACAATACCGTCTATAAAAACCTCAGACGCCCACAAGGCATAACTTAAAACCCTTGCCCCGAGGGTTGTGGGGGAGTGTCCTCCTCAAAAATATATTTCTGTCTGGAAATCAACTACACTGAACAAAATGGCTATCTCAAAATTTTGATTGGATGTGTTTGGAGGAATGATGGGCGTGGGGGGGGGCTAGTTGCCCTCAAATCACTTTCCACTACTGAAAAGGGAACTAGCCCTTTGAATTTGCAATCGAATGAGCCTTTTTTCAAGTTTCTACGACAACGCCTTCTATAAAAACCTTATATGCCCCCAGGGCATAACTTAAAACCCTTGCCCTAAGGGCTGTGGGGGATTGTTATCTACAAAAACATATTTTCAATGAGGAAAACAAATAATCTGAACAACATGGTGATCTACATTTTTGGAGTGGATGTAGTCGGGAAACTGAGCGGTGTGGGGGGGGGGGCTATCTGCCCGACAATCACTTTCGACTATTAAAAAGGGCACTAGCCATTCCAATTTCCAATCGAATGAGCCCTTTTCGAAGTTTCTACGACAACTCCTTCGATACGAAGTGCCCGGGTATGGAGAAAAAGCAAACAAAAAAAACACATTGTGCCCACATCGTTCTTTACTTAGGCAGCGCTAGCGCGCTGCCTATGATTAACAAATGTATGCTGCTCCGTGTTTTTTTTTGTTTTTTTTTTAATGTTGGGATGAATAAAATTCCTTTGAACGGGGTTTTGTTGTGGTTTGGTCATTGTATATCAATTCAAGAGACACAGTTAACGAGTCCAAATAAGGAATAAAAACAGATAACCTATACTAATATTGGATTACTCATAGAAATGTTTGTGCGATGAGTTTGTCTTGCGGTTGTCCTAGGTGTTTTGATTTCAATTTCCAGTAAATCAGAGGTTTGTTGTAATTCCGTGAAAATCCCTTCGAATTCCGTGACTACGTCTACTCTGTGCTTTCGAAAAACCCTAGCTATTTCTCTTTTACGTGCATATATGAAGCATGCTGGTCAAAATCTACTGAAACTGGGTCAAAGTACGAAGAGCATCTGGAGATGATTTTTAGACATACGATAAAAATTATTGATGATGTTGCAATGTCCAACTGAAAGGCTTGTGAATGTCTTTTTTGGTTCGTTGTCAATAGAAAATTTACTCAAAGCTCTGTTGATGGCTATAAAATTGTTTGAAAACTATGAAAAAAGTGTTTAAACACACGATTTTTCGGGAAGCGTATGTTTAATTTGGTCTAATCGGCACTTTCAATGCTATATAATATAAATATCAAAACAAAATATAATGCAATTTAATTCAGCCAGGGGGCTGCAGCCCCCCCCCCCTTTGGGCTCCTTTGTGGTAGTTGACCACTTTGATGTCCAGATGACTGTCATGATTGTCTGGTAACAGTAAAGTTTTTTTTTTTTTGATGATCTGGTATGCTTCACAAAATGTTTCATTGTCTCCAAGAAGGTGTCAGAATTAATCCAACTACTTGATTAGCTAGTCCCGAAATACCAGGGGGCCTATCTTTCAGTATCCGTGGTTGGGTATTAACCCTTGGAAAGACAAAAACCGAAGGTATTTGCCACACTAGCAAAACAGACTATCGTTACACTTTGACCACGTTCTGCTGATGTCGCCTGGGTCACTTGCTTCTAGCCTTCTTGGCAAGAGCTCTAGGCGACAGTAATACAGTTGGGACACCTGTTTCATCGGTATTCCAAATATGGTCCAGAGTGATTTGGTATTTAGCATAGACTAGGGGCAAGGTTATCGAAGAATCTCCGTACAACCACTTTGTTGAAACCACTTGCTGTAGTTTGACTTGTTACCTCGGAGGATGTAACTGTTCTGCTTGCTTAATTTTAGTTTTAATTAATTTTAAGGCCTTTACGACCCTCAAAGATGATACCTTTTTCTCTTATTTTAGCTAAGGCTTATATACCTTAGTTAGCGTTGCTCTTGTTAAAACCGGTTCACCCCTAAAATTGAATCGACGGTGACGAAATCAAGAATCAATAAGCGCATGGGAAATATGTAATATGGGCTATATATTTGGGTAAGGTTAGAAAGGTTAGGTTAAGATTGAATTTATGACAAAAGCAGTTATTATTTTTAGAAAGAGCATGAAAAAGCCATCGAGGGGTATGGTCACTTTATTCATAGGTCAGAAATGTGGACTGCTCCATATTTCCTTCAATAGCAAAGCCGTAGCCTATATCGTTGCACTGAACACAAATGCATTGTATCGTAGATTATAAATGGCCTTTGTATCTCTCTTTACGCTTGTCTCTCCCCTCCTGGGGCTAATTTGACAAAATAGGGTTGTTCCAGACACTTTCAAAAAGTCATCCGAACCAACCGGACTAATAGTCCAGGACTTTTAGGGTTTGACCGGGACAAAATTGTAATATAAACGAAAATGGTACCAAAATGATAAGAAAAAAATTCTGTACAACATACTAAAAGTCTCCATAAATCCGAGTGGGCCGAGTACCCGAAAAACAGGGGAAATTGGGAAAACTGCCGAACATGCCCAGAAAATAGTTCAAAGTGAGTTTTCTGGGAGTTTCCCATACGCTGATCACGAAACTGACATCTAAAATTCAGTATAGAATAAGAGTACTACGGAAAACTGGGGGAAGAGGGGAAAATAAAAATGCAGGGTAGGGGTAGAAAGCACTTTGAAACATGTTTTCTGGGGTCTTTCCATCTGCTGATCCCGAAACTGACAACTAAAATGAAATAAAGAACATGAGCCCCACCATAACGGGGGAAAAGGGGGAAAGAGGGGAAGAAAAGGAACAATTGAAGTCAGGGGTAGAAATCAGTTTGAAATGTGTTTTCTCGGGTTTTCCTATCTGCTGATCACGAAACTGACACCTAAAATGAAGGAAAGAAAACGAGAAACATGAAAACCGAACAAAACTGGAGGAAATAACGGAAAAGGGGAAGGGAGGCCGGACTCCTGAGCCAGCTGCTAATGGCTAATAAGTAGGCCTATGGACAAAATAACTCGGTCAAGTATCAAACTTTTACTTTCTTGAATCACAGACATTTCTTAAAACCATTTGAATTACTAAACATAAAGAAAACAGCCGCTTGGCAGTGATTATAGCATAAAACTTCAGCTATTATATGTAAAATTTGCACTTTAGAAGGCAATATCATTGAATAAAAACTAAAAAAAGAACTTCAGTAACTATAGGTAAAATCTGCACTTTTTAAGGCAGTATCAATCTCGTTGTCCCTGGTCTAACAATTGATACCCTGACATTCTCTGCACGCGAACGTACACGCTAATCCATTTTTCCTGCAGTTGCATCGCGAGTTCTCGCAGCCTGTCTTACAGTTGCATCTTACGACACTCAAAAGATTCTGAGGTGCTGGCAACAAATCGGTCATCACAGGTGAGTATTTATGGTCTCTGAGGACCCAATCCCAGTCAGCCGGGTCGAGGTCAGCTGGTTACCCTTTCCAACAGGATACCTGGAGGCGCCCTCGCTGGGAGTGGAATGAAGCTGCAGCTTCAGTTGGCGGGAGCCTCTCAGGCTTAACAAACGCCGTAGTATTAGACGAAGAAACTTTTTTCAAGAAAGTTCGATGTCGCAGCTTAGTGAGATCTTCGTTTGGTCGTGCTTTAAATAAACTGATGAGAAGATATTCACCAGCTTTCACAGTTTCATCTTTGGACGAGAATTCATCCAGAAACACTTCGCATTTTTTTTCTGAACACTTCGCTCTTCTTCAAAAGAGGTAGCACAGCTTGCTTTCCAAGTTCGAAAACTCGTGAGGTCGTGTCACATCCCAAGAGTGCGCACCCTACCAGAAACAGCCTGGATACTTCTCCCATTTTTTTTTTTTTTGCACTTCGTTGAGGCACCAGAGCCGTGTTTTCGCTTCTTTTGCGTTCGTTGACGATTCGAAGTAAAGTGTTTTTGCATTAGGCGGGAGGTGATACAAGAGCAGAATCAGAAGGTTAGTGCCGTTGCCAAGAACTATTGTTTCAGATTTTTCTGCTTTCGTTACGGCAGTAACGAAACATTTTCAGATGCATGGGCAGCAGACGAAAGACGTTGAAAAAGCAGTGCAGGGTCGATATGCAAAATCTCGCCATCTATCCTAATGTTCCCATCGGAAGCCAGTGTAACGACTTTGTCTTTCTTCCTGAATGAAAAACTTTCGACAGATTGGCCATCCATGCGCTGGAGGACCAGCTCACCTGTAGCTGTAGTATCCTCTGTATTGCCGTCTTTTTGGGCAATCAGCCCGGAACCTATACTTTTAAGCTCTGTGGAATTAGTGAAAGGAGAGTTCTCTAGAAGGAATTCAAGAAATGTCAGTAGATCCTTAGTATCTCTCTTTATTCGTGCTGCGGTTGCAGTAACGTGCTTTTCACTAGAACTGTGCTCTAGGCCCGTCAGTTTCTGCATTAGATAATTCACTGTAGCGAGCACTGGCATAGACATTTTCCATATGTTTCTCTAAAGCTCAGTCATCCCTTTTCCTCTTGCCAGCCCTCCATCTGTTTTTAAGCTCTTCATCAGCACTGTCTCGATGACGAGGTCTGGAGCCAATCCAGCCCTAAATGATCACTTCGTCGGGCAATTAACTTGCCGCTTGCAAACTGTCCGAAGAGCTGTGAATTCAATGTTTCAAGTTTCTGCATCATCTGAAGAAAAAGACGAACTGACTTGGCATAAAGATTATGCCCCGCAGCTGCGAGTTATGGGAGCATATCAGAAAGAGAGGGTAAGTAGGGATCCCAGTCTCTAGTCCTTTCTGCTTTCAAAAACTTCCGAAAGATCGAAACCATTGGAAATACTGCATGAATAGTTTCGCAGTTCTGCTGGAGTTCAGAGACGATTTTAAAGCTTCGAGGCGTAGCAAAACCGCCTGAAGGGCTTCGTGGTTAACGGTTGGCCCCCTTTCTTATCGACTTCTCGAACCCCACTTCAGAGTTGCAAAAAATGCAACAGACCTGCACGTTAAAGAAATTTCTGAGATCTCAGTTTTCTCGGAGTCTCTTTAGGGATAGGTTCTTCACTTGTCCGTTTCAAGGAATAAATGGTACTTTGGCGGCAATAATCTTTTTGGCAGGCTTTATGAACAATCTGACCTGGTTCTGCAGCAATCTGGTCGCCTCTGTCTTTGCTTGCTGTGCTCAGCGATAGTGCTCCTTTCGCAGTCAGAACAATGGATGTGTCATCATCGTTTGATATGTCCTGCTAACGAAGAATGCAGAGTCTGTTGGAGCCACTCATCTTGCACTGGAAGAGAAGAGCAGCTTAGTTTCGGTAGAAATAGGACTGATACCTTGAATCTCGCTTCTATCATGTCTCCCTGCTGCTCAACCAGAAGTATTGAATTTTAACCATTGATAGTACTGTGTCGGCTCTCCATGACATGAAAATTTTCCACTTCTGATGCAGCAGCAGAGTTCCTAAAGTGCTTTATCTTTCATCAGCACCATTCGCACGGCGAACGTAACTCTCTAAATGCGTTCTGAACCTTCGAGATGGCGCGCCATCTCGAAAGACCGTCTCTGAAAACAAGCTGAAAAACTAGATCTCGCTCTTGCTTAATCCTGACAAAACGCAACTAATAACCATGAACTCGGGCACCCAGGGAAAATAATGAATTAAACTTGGCTTAGTACTGAAAGAAGAGTTGCCGATACGCAAAAAAAATGCTTGACTTAACAAAAAAAGTCTCGTCGTGCATTGATTTATCCTGCTACCATGTCACATGTGTAAGCATCCACGCAGACTGGGGACTATTGGATCCGCTAGATGTCATTCGGTCAGGATAGGTTTTGTCGTCGGGAATGGAACTCCGCGGTGACTAGTCTACCTTGCTTCTCTTACTGAATGTCCAATTAAGTATTCCTTTTGCATCTGGAACCATACCTAGGTGACCAAAATAGCTCGTATGACGGGTTATGCCCCCCCTCCCAAATCCTCCATTCTTCATGGGGAAGTTAGCAACTGCAAGTGTTTAAATTACCGGTTGCTTTTCAAAATCTTTGAAGTGAAGGTTTTGTTGCTTGAAGTAAATACAAATCAATTAAGTCTTTCATTCTCGAAGCAGTGTGATAAAAAAAAAGTTATTGCTCTAAAACTTTTGCTCTTGTAAAGGGCATTCATTTGAAGCACTGAGAAAGAAGTCAGTTTAGCTTCAAGAGCATGGGGTTGAGGGGCCATTATGCCCCTTATGTGTAAGATAATTTCTGATCGATTTAAGTTTTAATGTCAATTTTTACTTCAGTTAGAAAAGTAACGTCCTTATTTATTTAATTTTGGTCTTTTTAACATTATAGTTAACATTATACAAAGTATTATAAGGGATAACTTAATATTTTTCAGGGGTAATCGTATTGAATAAGGGATTCTTGAAAAATTCTTCAAGACAAAAGGGGAGAAGTTTCATCATATAGTACTATAAAGTACTACTTTTACCGATTATGCTTTAAAAGCACTTCTCTGAAAAAAATAAAATAGTAATTAAGTGCCGTCTGTGACGTTTCTGCCAGCGACACACAAATAAACTGATAAGGCAACTTACAAACAATTTATTCATGTACAAGCAATATAGATGAAATGGCAACTAAGTAAAAGCATCAGACATTGAATGGCTATTTAGTCATTTTGCGAAAACCCTTTTTCGAAGTTACCGGCTTACCAGTTATGGTATTACCAGAAATCGGTTGTTAAATAGCAGTTTGTGAATGATCGGGATTTATAAGTTCAGTATAAATGGAAATAAGATAAGTTTCATGGGTAACATTTTTGTGTATACGTTTCTTAGTCTCAGCTGCCTCTCTGAAAATGCGCATGAGACCATTAACGGGGGCAATCATGAAAGTTTCATCAAACAAAATGAAATGGAGAGTTAAACGGAATCAAAAGTTTCAGGCCTTTGGCATAGCTTCATGGCTTTGTCTATTCATGGTTTGTGTTCTGATTACCTCTCTTCTAATTGTTGGTGGGTCCTCCCAAGATAGAAACAACCACAAGAACATGAGCTTTTATACGCACCACTACCCAACATGGGATTCTCCTGTCATCAACCGTATCTTCCAGTAAAACACAAGTGATAAGAAAAAAAAAAAAAAAACTAAAGACTGAAAAGACTATTTCCTTTGACTCTTGATGAAGATTAACTAAAAAAAAACAAGTTTTTTTTAACTGAAAGTAAGGAGCGACATTAAAACTTAAAACGAACAGAAATTATTCCATATATGAAAAGGGCTGTCCCCTCCTCAACGCCTCGCTCTTTACGCTAAAGTTTTTTATTGTTTTAAAAAATAAAGTTGTGAGACAAAGTCAAACTTTAGCGTAAAGAGCGAGGCGTTGAGGAGGGGACAGCCCCTTTCATATATGGAATAATTTCTGTTCGTTTTAAGTTCTAATGTCGCTCCTTACCTTCAGTTAAAAAAACATGTTTTTATTATTTAATTTCTGAACGTTTTTGAATTAATGAAGCTTTGATTTTGCCTCACCGTACATGAACAATTAAAACGGAATTCGCATATTAATTTTCCTTTTTTTGGCTAATTGGCTTTCTCGAAATTTTATTCTGACGTAACTTACCAATTATCTTACGCAACGAATTTCTATATTCGTATGTTTTATTACGTATATTAGGGGGTTCGCTCCCTAACAATACCTCGCTCTTTACGCTAAAGTTCGAATCACAAAGGCCGGTTAATTAGAATAGATAGCTCTTATGAAAGTCCTAAAAAAAATCAGAGTAAACAGCGAGGTATTGACGAGGGGTAACCCCTCATATACATAATAATTTCTGTTCGTTTTAAGTTTTAACGTTGCTCCTTCCTTTTAGTAGAATAAAACTTGTATTTTTATTTAATTTCTGATCCTTTTTAAATAATGCTGGGAAATCTTGCGCCCCCTTGATAGAAATGTCCCTTCCCCAAGGAAATATCCTCCCCCGTAGCCCCTACTCTGACCCCGACCCCTCACCAGAAAAAAATTCTTCCTGAAAACGCATGTATACTTCCCAATAAGCAATAATATATGTAAACAATGGGCAAAGTTTATAACTTGCAGACCTTCCCCCGGGAACAGTGGGGGATTAAGCCATCCTCAGACATATTAATTAGATTTTCGACTATACTGAACAAAATGGCTATCTCAAAATTTTGATTGGGTGACTTCGGGTAAAAATGAGCGTGGGAGGGGGCCAAGTTGCCCTCAAATTTTTATGTCACTTAAAAAGGGAACTAGAACTTTTAATTTCCGTTCGAATAAGCCCTTTCACAATATGCTAGGACCACTGGATCCATACGATCACCCCTGGAAAAAAAAACAAATAAACACGCATCCATGATCTTTCTTCTGGCAAAAAATACAAAATTCCACATTTTTGCAGATAGGAGCTTGAAACCTCTATAGTTGGGTTCTCTGATACGCTGAATCTGATGGGTGTGATTTTCATTGAGGTTCTATGACTTTTAGGGGGTGTTTCCCCCTTTTTTCGAAAATAAGACAAATTTTCTCAGGCGCGTAACTTTTGATGGGTAGGACTAAACTTGATGAAACTTATATATTTGAAATCAACATTAAATCTGATTCTTTAGATGTATCTATTGGTATCAAAATTCTATTGGTATCGTTTTCTAGAGTTTCGGTTACTATTGAGCCGGGTCGCTCCTTACTTACAGTTCGTTACCACGAACTGTTTGAAAACTGTGAAATCTCAATTATGGATTTTCGAATATGGAAATTCAGACGGTGAATTTTATTTGATGTGACGCCATTTTAAGTATATTTCAGGGTCTTCTTCAAAATACTCGAAAATTCCTTCTTCCAGTTGTAAAATATTAGGGTATAGTTCCAATACGTTGCCAATAGTTGCCATGTTCTGAAATTTTTGCCAATAATTAATAAGTTTTTAGAAGTAACAATCCATTTTAATAAGTATTAGGAAATGTTTCTCGTTACAGCAAAACATGCTTTTTAGTTTCTGCAAAAACACGCTTTTATAATGTTTTTGTTAGTATTGCCTTTAGTTTTCTAGGTTGAAACTGTCAGTTTGATGATGATGCTTTCTAATTAAAGGACCAAATTTTCACTTATCATCAATACCATATTCATAAACGATCATTTTCAAACGCGATGATCAGACATGCAACTAATTCACATTATACAGGAAAGTTCGTGGAACGAGCTTTGACTTGAAAATTCAACCGCGGATGGAACGAAGTCGAACAACGAATCACTGAATGACAGCAAAATATATGTCAGTCAATTGATAGAATTCTTTTGTGGTTTAAGTCTAAGCGTCTGATAGCAAATTCTAAGAAGACGAAATTTATTATTTACTCCCGGACTTCAACTTCTTTTCCTGGACTCCAGTCAGTTGAGGCTTCAAACAACGTGCGTATTAGCGTTGTACGTTATTTAGGAATTATCACTGAGGAAAACCTGTCATTCAAGCACCATATTAGCCATCTTCAGTTGAAATTAAGAAGAAATGTTGGAACGATGCGTCATCTGAAGTTTATTTTACCTTATAATGAATTCCCATCTATTTTAGCTTAATACATTCTTACCTTAATTATTGCCTGCTTGTTTATACCAATAGATTTAGAGCCACTTACTGCCACTCCAGAGACAACAGAACTAAGGATTACGTGAACTGAAAGAATATGTTCTATCTTCTGTTTCGTTGCCAAGCAATTCAAGTACTTAGAGTATGCATGTTATACTAAACATCCTTCCAGTTAACCAGTTTGTAATTTTTCAGTCAGTTCTGTTTATTGTTCAGTATTGTAAGATGGCATTGCCTGCGTATTTTTATGAATCTGAGTTGTTACAGGTATTGGATGAGGTGGATTCATGTCAATAGTCCAGGAGGCGATGGATGGTCCGTCAGCCGCTAATTAAATCCGAGAGATCGCGATTTTCACTAAGAAATAATTTAGTTACAGTACAGAATAAGTTTGGTAAAAATTGTAACCTATCTCTTCCCCTATCAAAACTAAAAAATAAAATTAAGGAATGCTTAATGAAGATGTAATTTGTTACTATGTATATGTACATATATGTATGTGTATATTGGTATATGTGCTTGTACATACATCTGTACGCCTCCTTTTGTATGGCGTGTTTGGGGAGGAGTTGGTCCTTTTTCCCCAGTTGATGAGTTGAATAAAGTTTTTTTGGAATATTTATCTTTGGTGGGTTGAGGAGTAT
Source organism: Artemia sp. Qi Xiang Cuo (assembly GCF_049724085.1). Lineage (NCBI taxonomy): Eukaryota > Metazoa > Arthropoda > Branchiopoda > Anostraca > Artemiidae > Artemia > Artemia sp. Qi Xiang Cuo. The sequence continues at coordinate 51,145,153 of NC_142794.1, forward strand.
GGAAAGGTGAGTTACCTATTGTTTTGTATTTTGTTTTTAAAGGTAATTTGAAATAGAGAATTGCAGATTTTGGTTTAAATCTCTATAAGTGGAATATTAGTAGAGGCACAATTAATTTAAATTTATGTGTTAAGTGTTTTTTGTTCCCGACTCTGTCGAGTTTTCTCAATGTCGGGAATTTAATATGCTGTGAAAATATGATATTCATAATAAAACCTTGAACCGTTTGCTGTAAGACTTATGAAAAAAAAAAACTCCACTTGTTTTAAATAAATATTATATCACAATACAATAATACTATTCCCGTACTTTAACCAATCATTACAATTATTATTTTGTGAGTAAGCAATGATGGAGAAGTTTACAATTTTATAAAATGGTGGATTGCTTAGCGTAAAAAAAATCTCAAAATTTTAATAATATAATGGATGAAATAAATTTATCACGTGTTGTTGTTGGAGACAATCCAAATAATGCTTTTAATGACTTTAATGAATGTAGTGAATGAAGCGTTTCTTCTACAGAGGATAAACCTTAATAGCATTTTTTTCCTAAAAACTGAAGATAACTAAATCTATTCTAGCGAGGACGATGCAAAAAAAAAGAAGATTTGTATGAGCTATTTAAATGGTCGCTGAGAAAACAACTGTATGAAATTTGGCTGGTTATTTTACCGACTAATTTGGGTAATATTGCTGTTAATATTACTTCATTTTGTTCTTGGCCAACTGAGACTGATCTTCTTTCATTGATTTTGCTTTATATATTTCCCTCAGCCCATTTGCCCTAATAATGAAAAAATTGAGCCAGTAAAATAGTGGCGTTTCGCGCAATTATTTTACTGACTCAAAATTTGTGTTCGACTTGCCGAAAGCATTGGGGGAAGGGTGACCCCCTCCCCTATACGTGACGTCTCTGCCGACAATTATACATGATACCAGCTCACCCCTCGCCATCTAGAACACGACCACTAAGCATACGTCAGAAGGGGGATATACCATACCCACATAAAAGAGGCAATATTTATCACTTTCCTAATTTTATAAGAAAGCAAAAATATTCAAATTAAGTTTCAGAAGATACCATTAGAGAAAATTAAATCTTATTTACTTTTGATCTTTTCAAGTAACGGTAAGCCCCGAGAACTCTGATCACAGATACTCGATTTCGAGGACAAGATATGACCTATGTTTATACAAAGTCCATTTCATCTCAATTCTAAAGTGTATAATAGTAATCACTCTCTTTACCAGGACCATATCTCACAGAAATACATTAGAAAAGACAAATTCTGAAACCAAGTAAGCCATTTATGTTTTATACAGAGTACATCTATTACAAAAAGGTTGTATATCATAATAGCCATGTACCTTTAAAAGCAACACTCATCAATGAACAATAAGTCACACAAATTATTACAAAAATGCGCCTTGTATTCATATCTTTTTGAAAGTACGGTTTCGAGGAGATGTTTGCCAAGATGGTAAAAGAAATTTTACTTAAAGTGTATGAGACGATTTTCTACGGAAACAATAGGGATATACATTTCATTATGTATAGTTAAAAACTCGTCACAATCACATTTCCTATTTGCAAATAAAAATATACTTATTCACCATTAACAAGTGGTGAATTAACATTAACCCAGAGTAAAATTAAAAGTGAGTCTGGAAAAAAGGGAATAACTTCAAAGTAAGTCCCAGAAAACAAACAGAGAAAAAGAGGAAGAAAACAAACATATCCTCGTTTAGCATAAAGATGATCACTCAAGGCTACTAGCACTTGTATTAGTCTCAAGTGAGGCCGTCTTTTCGCTAATGTTTTTCAGTCTATCAAAGCGTTCTTGTTGTGCTTCATCGTCTCCCTAAATAAAAAGGATTCCATTAAAAACATAAAACAACTATAACAAAAAAAATGCATTAATTAGTTGTAATGATCTTTTTCTGCCGAAAAGCCAAAGTACGTGCCAGTTTTTTTTCAAGAATGAGTTAGTTGGTTTAACATACGAACAAAGTTTAAGTATGACCCCAGAAGTACTCTAGTCTTCAATCTACCGATACTAAATTGGTCGAAACGTATTCATTCCAGAAAAACAGAGGGTTGGTCAGGACGAACAAAATGCCACAATTAGAACACAACATGTATTAATGCCATGTGCTTAGGAGAGCCAACTTTTAACCCCTCCCCCCGGAGAATTCCCCCACACAATATTGAGCAGCCACAGTACAAAATAAGTGCCTGTCGGTCAGATGTCCTAAGAGGTAACAAAAGGACCAGATATCAAAAACCAGTTTTAGGACAGGGACTGGTTTGTCTCCAATCCCTTTTGACTTATAAAAAAAAGGGACTACAACTCTAAATACCTGATCGAACGAGCATCCTCCGAAGTTTCTACGACCATGAGGCGGAGGTGGGAATGAGGAAAGGGCAGGCCCCCTCCTATATGGAATCAATTGCTCATTTTGGGGTTTCATGTTACTCTTTACTTTCATAATAACAGCGTAGACCAGATATATTCCCAGAAATCAAGAGGGATTAAATATCAATTTCTACCTCCCACTCCCCCACCCCTTTCTTAGAACTAATTCTGTATTTATCTGAAGGCTCAATGAGGGGTGGAAATGATTGTCCTCTTGTAAAAATGTACCAGAAATACGTAAAAATACAGTTTCGATGCATTTTGAAGTTTTTATTTATTGTCAACCCCCCCCCCCCAACAAAAGCTCTGGGGATTATATATCAATTTCTACCTCCACCTTTCCCTCGTCTCTCCCTTAGAACTAATTCTGTATTTATCTGAAGGCTCAATGAGAATTGGGATGTTTTTTAATTAAATGCACCATTTGATGCATCTCCCTCCCTCCCTAACTACAAAACAACCAGAGCAATCTATTGTAATGGTTCAAATCTTTTATATGGAAATATTTGGAATTGTGTATTTTTTTGCCAAAGAATGATCTTAAAACAAACAGAAATTATTCCTATATGAGGGGGGCTAACACTTCCACAAAAACACCACTTTTTATGGTCAAGTTGAACTTTTTGTTAAAATTCTTTAAAAACGACTTCTGAAACACAAGGGTCGTTGAACAAAAAAAAACAAAAAAAAAACAAAAAAAAACAAAGATTTTCCTTAAGACAATGTAGTCGGAAACAACTCATTCGGTAGGAACTAGTTAAAAAGGGCACTGGAACTTTCGATTTCCAATTGAATGAGCCCCCTCCAAACCACCCTTTCCATAAAAAAAACCTTACATCTTAACAATGGACAACTTGCATCGCTGACAGCCTTTACCCCGGAGGCTGGAAGGGGGGTTGTCGAACCCGGAGGCATGGTTATTTGATCTTTGGACTGTTTTGAACAAAATGGCTATCAAAATGTTGAGCGGATACGTTTGAGGAAAAAATAGTGTGGCGGGTGGCTTGTTGCTCTTCAATAAATTTTGACTCTTAAAAATGATACTAGAACTTTTTAATTCCCAATCAAATGAGCCCCCCCTCCGAAGTCAGCCCTTCCATATTAAGTGCACTGGAAAAAAACACTTTCCTATTAAAATGCATTTATGAAGTCTCTGTTTTAAGTTGACTATTTTAATATTTTGGAACCTTTGCCTCTGGAGATGCATGGAAGTCGCCCCTGGAGCAACATTTTCTGGAACATACGACAGGTTTGATAAAAATGGCAATCTTAATCCAAGGCAAAGCAGGACTGCAGACACACATGGGGCGATGAAGGGGCAGCAAAAAGCACCCATATCAATTTCAGTTGTTAAGAGCACAAATAGTACCTCCAGTTTTCGATGGAATGAGCTCTCCCCCAAGCTTTTTTTGGCTTTTAAGCTCATTTTTTATTAGAAAGGATTTTTTCTAGTTCTGAATACGTGACTTATACCAGGGAAGAATTTACGCCAGAAAATATCCGAAAAACTAGATTCCCGCAGAATAATGCAAGTTTCTGATATTTGGTAAGATCATAGCGAATAAATTAAACACGCATATTTGAAATCAGAGTTAACAGAAAAAACTTCCTCACCATTTACAAGATCAATAAGGCAAACCCAGGAAACTGAAAATTTTCATCCCATTTTGAAACATTTGACCCCTGGCAAAACACTTGAGAGCATTATTTTCCCTAGAAATTTTGCTGTTTTACTCCCTAACGGTGCTAACAATTTGCCAAGCCTCATCATTATGAGTTCTGCTGATCACTGCTGAACCTTCGTTTAAAGGAATAAAAAGATGACTTTACCCCCCCCCCCACACCCCGACTATGTTTCAAAACCCAAAAAGCTCTTATATAGTGTAAAAACTTCCCGAATTGTTAAAGCAAGCTAATTATTTGAGTTTTCTCTCATGTGAACTTACAACCATAGTAACATTCTGGAATGTAGTCAAAAGGGTAATATATACATAGATGACGCTAGAAAACCAGATTGTTCAGTCTCCTATATAGTGTTAAAATTTTCCGAATTGCTAAAGCAAGTTAATTATTTGAGAGTTTTCTCTCATATGAACTTTCAACCATTATAACATTCTGGAATGTAGCATATCAGGTCCGAAAATCAGTAGCTAAACCAGTGACTTTTTTCCTAATCCAAACTTTCATGAGAGCTTTATTAAGTTTAGTAATAAAATTAATAATGGACAAAATGTTATTGAACTTTTTTTCTTTCTAATTTTACATTCATGAATATCAGCAACTTGTCACGCATAAGGATCTGTATAACGATAATTACTTTGTACTATACTTTTTCCATACGAAAGAAACCAACCATATGAATTGCCCTGCATAAACGATAAATGAAAAGGGTAGAGAAAGAGAAAGACAGAAGAGAGAGAGAGAGAGAGAGAGAGAGTGAGAGAGAGAGAGAGAGAGAGAGAGAGAGAGAGAGAGAGAGAGAGAGAGAGATTAACCTGTGACTTCTGATCATCAGCGGCCTCATTTGTATCTCCAGCATCACCAATATCCTTGAATACATCGTCCCAAGTTTGGTCGTGTTGTTTTGCCTCTGGCACACCATTTTCGGTTTTTTCATCAGGAACTGATGAACGCGCGCTTGTTTCCTCGCTGTTTTCCTACATATAAAAACAAAAACACGATAATGGAAAAATGGGATACGTCAAATTAGGACGATGTTTCATAAATATGATGAAATATAGTTTCGATGAGGCTCTTCCAATCCCTTGTGATTTTTTTTTTCTGAAATACCGCTCAAGGGAGTAAAAACACATAAAAAGATTAGTGCTGCTGTTTCGTATTTTCCTTGTAAACGGGTACTTCAGACTATCTTAGAAAAGGACTCCTCCCACTACAATCTGCATGTGGGCGTTTTAAATATGCACTATATTAAATTATTGGACAAAAACCCTTTCTAAATCAACCTCCCCCACTACCATAATTGCTTTCCCATAGGGATGAGTACAACCCCAATTAGGAGTCTGGCATGCAACTGCGCTCTAAGTAATATTAAATTAAAAAGAAAGTTTTACATACGAAATAAAAGAGCGACTTTAAAACTTCAACAAATAATTAACAGAAATTAATCTAAATATGAAAAGGACCCCCCCCCCCCCAGTACTCTTTACACTTTAGTCTAACTCACGCTCAAATGAGGATAATACATATTTCCCAACGTGTTCTATATTCACAATGCTTGGAGAATGAATGTTGGAGTTAATGAACCTCTTCAATATTTGGACTTGGATTTTCACTTTAAGTCCTTTGAATGGAACGATTTTCCCAAAAGTTTCTAATGCACTATGTGACTCTACGTTTTGCGTTTTTTGAAATATAAGATGTGGATATTAGCAGTCATATTTTGGCTGCGAGACACGTGAATTGCAAAAAAGGCCAACTAGAAAATCTGAATTTTCAAAAAGCATCATCAAAAGGTCCATGAAGTTCACAGAAATATCACTTTTTACTCAAGGGATTCCACAAAAGAGGGGAAAAATTGAGGTTCTAACACATTAAAGAAAGCAAAGCCTGTGTTTGGAAATTTGATAACAACTAGATGAGTGTTGGCTTGACAACGTGAAGTATTGCACACCCCCCCCCCCGCCCACTTTAGTGGGCTTTGCAAACAAAAGGACTGGGGGAGCAGCGCTTTGGTTCTGTTCCTTCACAATCGATGTTTTTCAACTTTTGAGTTACAAACCCCACGAAACTTTTATGAAATATCCCAAGAAGGGTTATACTGCTTGGAATATACTTTGCTTTTTAGGAAGTTCTAATGTCTCATAGCTAGCTTTCACGAACGACATAGAGAATTTTGTAGACTTACATTTCCCGAGAGGGGATCTAAACACGACGTCGGATTTACGCCCGAGGAACGGGCCAGGAGTAAATCCTCATGGGAACGCGAATACGATTCAGCTATATGAAAATTAACACCAATTCAATAATCCAAGGGCGTAGGGAAATAAAGTTTCAATGGATCACAGCAGTTTCTGCAAGCAATTTCATATAAATAAATTTTGAGAGGATAAAAATATAGGCACTCAAGAGAGTCCTAATGGAGACGAAGTCATGGGTTTGGAGTTATTCTCAATAGAAAAAATTAGGAAGTTTGATAGGATTGTTCGGACATAGTAGTCAAGAGCAATTTTTGATCTACTGATATTCTCTCCTTTACCAAGGAGCGACGTTTCCTACTAACAAGACCCTTACACACTGGAGACTTGAGACCTTGATTAGTCTATGCTGTCTCAGACATTAATCTGTCTTAGCAGCAACAGCAACACAACATATCATTGAAAACTGGTAAACCTGTTTAAGGTTTTTAGTCCAGAGGACTGATACAAACACTGTTGAGAAATTTATGGAGGGGGGGGGGCAGACATGGGGCCTCGGATGCTAAAAAGGTAAATCATTCGCAAACTTTCTGAGGAGCAGAGGCTCTTCTGACAGATTTTGGTCTAGAAAGATTCCCTCTACTTCTTCCCTTGTACAGGTAAATTTACAAATAATAAATTTGTTTTTAACTCGAAATCATTTTTCACGATATAGGAGAGTTATCATCCCCCGAGTTTCCATTCTTAAGGCTTAGAGGAACTATGTTCCTTCATATACTTGTAATGATTACATTGCTAGTTTTTTTCTTTTTATGTGATTCAATTCGGTTTATTATGTGATCTCAAATTCGGTAGGAAAATATAACGAAGACCCACAACAGTTAAAAATACTAAATGCCAGAGAACTAACACCTATAAGAGAAATCTTTCCCACTATCTGCCTTATTTCTGAAAAGGAAGGGTGAAACTCACCCTGTCGATTTGGGTGAGACGGTATAAGCAAACCCTAGATTTCAATAGATACAATGAAACGGCCTAGCGTTGCTGATGAAGTATAAGAGAATTCAAAAAGAGAAAGTGATAGAAAGGGAGTGAGATGGATACCTCAGGGTTCTCTTTTGGCTTTGGAGCGTTTTCAGTATGCTCAGATGACTCTTTTGCGATGTTCTCTTTCTTCTCAACCTTCTCAGCTTCACTCTGTTTGCTACGAAAGTTGCTTTTATGAGTTGGACCTTTGCAATGAATTCCCAGGGCCTTCTCGAGCGGATTGGTTCGAGCGAGGTACCGCTCACATAAACGGCAATAATACACGTTAACCAGCTCTACATATGTCTCACCTGTAAAATACAATTTCAAATTCTTAATCTAATTTTTGACATTGAAACCAGATCAACCTTATATAACTTGATAATCTGTTAAATACTTCGGTAATTAAATCAGTTGAAACAGAAAAGAAGTAACTTATTGGATCAGAAGCTTAGAAAAACTTGTTGGATTGAAAGTAAATAATTTAAATTTGGCTCAAACAATTTATTTCTTTTGCATTTCATCAGACAGCCCAGTAAAGGAAAAACTTAAATTAACCAGCAACTGAAAAAAAAAAAATAAAAAAAAAATGACAAAGTAAACTGGTTTAGATACCCTCGTAAAGACTCCTAATAGATCAAAACTATTCAGTAGGATGTTGAAAAATATGGTTTGAAGTAAATGAGCTCCACGAAACCTATACAAATAAATACTGTAGCACATATACAAAGAAGATACCTAGTGATTCCGCAAAACTTCCGATCGATCAAAAAAAGCTGATAGTCATATGCATAAGGTGTATTGATCAATCTCATGGTATGCATTTTGATATCAGAGGGTGACAAATATTCTTATACTGGTATTTTTATAATTAAATTTCTTTGGACGTTTTAGTCTTACTATCTCATTCCACCTAAATATTTCAAAGGCTTACTCTGAATGAATTAGCAATTTCCGCTACTTTCTCAGATTTTAAGCGTAGTAACAGCAAAATATAAATAATTCCAAGAGATGTATACGATTTTGGACCTCTTTTAGAGAGGACTCCCATAGTTACACAGCATATGCTGTTCATTCGTCAAGTTTGAGCACTCACCAACAGCTCCTGGTATTTTGGGTATAACAGGCTTGACAGGTGCGGCCGCTTTCTTAGCAGCCGCTTCCGATTCCTCATCAACATTACCAACAGCATCAACGGTCATGAATTTTTCCATGTTTATATCTTCATCTTCATCAGCAGCTGAAATAAGAAATAGCAAACAGTGAAAAAGTTTGAACATCCTAAGCAAAAAAAGAATACTGCCTTACTGCCTTAAATACCTCAAATACGATCATTATAACTGTATTAGTCATAACAATCATACGTAGCAAATAAAGTAATAAATTTTAGCAGAAATTTCCGAAAAGAAATTTTTAAAGAAAAAAAGGGCCATATTAAACTTAAGACGAGCAAAAAAAAGTCCTGTAATAATTCAAACTTAAAACGACAAGAAATTACTATTAAAGGATAAATGAAACACAAAGCGAACAGAAATTAAAATAAAAAATCATATCAACAATAAAAATAATAGATACTGATATCAGGGAATAAATAAATCTAAAAACAAGTAAAAATTAAATTTAATATTCAAGTCAAAATTATAACGAAAATTTTTTACTACAAATAGATTTTGGATAATGCTCCCCACCCCCTCTACCTTAGTCTTAAAGTTCAAAAGGTTATTGAGCCATTTGCGTTTTATCGAAAACTATATGTATATTGAATTGTGTGCTTTAAGTTTCTAGAACATTAACGACAAATAAAAATTAATCACTTTAATAACCAAGATGATGGAGAGATCCAATGAAATAAAACTGAATGTTCAATATATACTGATATTAGTTTCCCCCCGCACGTTGCTGCAATCTTAAAAGAAAGGAAATTCAAGAAAATCCCCTGCGTATTTATAATGACCGTATTTATTGATTAAAGTATTTGAAAATTTTCCCTTGAAAATCCCCTCCCCCCCCCCCACCCAATTCCCCTTTATTGGGGAATCAGGTCTATAAATCGAAAAATACGATGATAGATTAAATGGATAAAAGTGAACATCGATTTCTTTAAAGCGTCAAGATTTCCACAATAGAACTAATCCCAGACTGAATAAAGTTGTTATTTACCCTACATTTACATAAATTACCTAACAAGTTTATTTTGATTATACATGCGGTCAGATAAAAATAGGCAAATGAATTCATGTATGCGGAGGAATTTTATACCTAAAATTTCACAAAGAGTGTACTAAAAAAACTTCTTAAAGTTTCTTGGCGATGCGTAGTAATGCATAAAGAACCGACAGACATGAAATATAGTGGAGATGCAGTCAAAATAAATTAGCTACTATTATTCTACAAATGTTTATTCCCCTTAGCATTCTCCGGAGTTTTTACTTGGTACTCGTAGCCCTTTCTGAGATCAATACAGATGCGTCCAGATTTGCTTTTTTGACAGCCTGTGCGCACCTAGTGTCTTGCACCCTGGAAATTTCAACTTAATACCCTCAGCCGTTCATGAGATATTGCTGATGCGCCTATTTTACAAAAGATGCCCATAGTGCGTTTGGATTTTGTTCAATATTCCACTCAACATATCCTGAAAGTCGGCATAGGCGTAAGTACTAACAGCCGGAGTCGCAAATAGTGGAAGTCGTGGTCGCAGTTAGTCCCATTTGTAAGTAATTGCAGGCGCAAGTAGCCATAGCCCAAGTCACAAGTAGTCGTAGTGGTAATGAACATCTAAAGTTAATGCTGTCTGCAGTTTTCACGATATTGCAGATACACCATTTTGATAACCTGGATGCATATAGTGTCTTTTGATTTGATTACATGTCCGCCCCAGCATTCCTTGAAGTTTAACTTTGAAAATTCTGTATTTAAAAAATGGACAAGTTGCAAAACTTATAACCCTTGACCCGGGGCTGTGGTGGGCATGGCATCCCCGGGAGAATAATTACTAGCCCTTAGACGATTTGAACAAAACGACATTTTCAAAATTTCGATACATGTTGGTAAGTTGAGAAGGGGAGGAATAAAAAAAGGACAATGGAGGTTGGCTGTCCTCCGATCACCGTTTAACACCCCCTTAACATGCCCTTAAAATTTCGACTTAGTACCCTTATCCGTTCTTTAGATATTGCTGATACGCCCTTTAAACAACCGACATGCAAATAGTGTTTGATTTTGTTCAACAACCTACTGGACATTTCCTAAAAGTTTCACCTTAACATTTTAAGCCTTTTTGGAGACCTGGGACCGAATATGATCGCCTTCCAATATTAAATCCAGTATGTATACAATGGACATACTACGTAACTTACAGGCCTTACCCCAGAGGCTGTCAGGGTCACATCATCGTCGGGAGCATTAGTTACTTGATGTGTTGACTATTTTGAACAAAATGGATATCTCAAAATATTGACAGTGTGTCTTTATGGGACTGGCCACTAAAAAGAGCGTGGAAGAGGGGCTGGTTGCCCTCCGATTACTTTTAAGATTGAAAAAGGACAATAAAACTTTGAATTTTCAATCGAATAAGTACCCTCTTCTGAAGTTTCTACCACACATGTAAAAAATTTAACCAAAAAATACATTGAAGCCTTATGGCTATTTACTACAGGCAAAGCTAGTGCTGCCACTGATGTAGGTTGACTTAAATTTCAGACTATAAGAGAGAGAGAGAAAGAGAGAGAGAGAGAGAGAGAGAGAGAGAGAGAGAGAGAGAGAGAGAGAGAGAGAGAGAGAGAGAGAGAGAGAGAGAGAGAGAGAGAGAGAGAGAGAGAGAGAGAGAGAGAGAGAGAGAGAGAGAGAGAGAGAGAGAGAGAGAGAGAGAGAGAGAGAGAGAGAGAGAGAGAGAGAGAGAGAGAGAGAGAGAGATGGCAGTTTGAAGCTAGCTTCAACCCCAAGGACACCATTGGTGTGAGCTTTTCTTCTAGTGTGAAACCAGGATTTACCCAAAACAATGGTCCGAATAGATAGTATTTTTTAATTTAAGTGGTCTTTTTACAAGCCATAGTCTCAATTAACCATATGTCGAACAACAACCTTACATTTTTTAGACTATTTTGAAAACCTTCCGGCTTAAACCATTATTGATGACAAGGAATAATGAATGAAAACACTTCTTAGCCCACGGCTACTACAGAGCCTATTAAAGCAGGGAAAAACAAAAATCTCAAGACAAGCAAAAAAATGCACCTCTTTTTTCTTTTTTTGCAGTGTTGGTTAGATCGTTAGATGCCAACCTACGAATATGATTGAGGCTGGCCAAATGTCTTTCATACACCAGCCTATTACGAAATTCAATGTCACAAGTCTTACACCGCGGGTTGAGGTAGTCTACAATCACCTGAAATAAAAAACAATTGAGGTTTTAGAGTCAATAATGGCCGGTTTGACATTCGATTCGTCAGAAAAAAATATACAGTTAAAATTATACTAGAGCGTCATTGTAAAAAGAAGTAATAATGCATAAATTAAAGAGAGACAAGGTTGAGAGACAATCCAAAGTCTACTCCGTGTCTCCTGCAATATGTTTTTCCTATTTCAAATTGCTCTCCCCATAGCCACTCACCTACCACACTATCGATGTTGAATATAAAACTAGTAAGCCAAAAAACAGCACTTGTCCCCCCCCCCTCGAAACTGCTGTTTTGCTGTTGAAGGCTTTCAGTGATTAATTCCACCCCCCCCCCTAAAATAAGTATGTTAAATGTAATTGCTCACAGCGGCGAATATCCTATGTTGTAGAAAAAGGTTTATTATCTTGTTAATGTAAAACCCGTTTTGAAAAATAAGAAAATAATTTCTAAATGATTTGCTAAAGAAATTGACAATGCATTAGATTTTTAGCCACGTTTCTTTTGCGACATTGCCCACGTGCTTTTGGTTTTGATTGATAGTGTTTTTGGCCACGTTTTTTATAACACTGCAATTATGAAATTGCTTGTTTATTGCAACTTCGGTAGGCTATTTTTGCCGTTCGTTGTTCCAGGTCAACTCAAAAGTACGAATTTATTCTTTTCAAGCTGTGGAAGTTAGGTTACTAATAAAATCTTAAAACTCTCAATCTTGTCGTCGCTATTATCAATAGTTATTTAAAGTTAGCGCATGGCAAGGAAGCTAACCATATTCTTTCTTTAAACGCTGATTATTATTCCTTTATGATCTGATTTAAGCATATTTTTATTTATTAACTAGTAACAAATTCGGCAAGGTTTACAAAGCTTGTTGCACGGTATATATGGCATCAGCTTTTTAGTACGGAGTTTGTTCATCAAATAAACCATTTGAAAAATGTCATGAAATTGACCAAAAAAGGATAACGACTATGCAAAAACGAGTTACGTCCTCGATTCACGATAAAAACAACTCAGACCTTGATTCTGTGCAAAACAAGTTGAGTCCTGAACGGCTTTAAAAACAAGCTAGGTTCAAGCTATATCAACTGTTCTTTCCCACTGACATTTTTTTATAGCATAATGAAGGGCGGGTATTCTGCACTTTTGTTTGAAGCAGCCCCTTAGTCCCCTTCCCATTACCGACTTTCCAGCAGAAAAGTTGGTATACGATACTTTATTCGGACAAGAATCATACAAGGATATTGATATGTGTGAAAAGACGCAAATAAGCCCCCCCCCCCCACACCGCAGCTAATTTTTCAGCAGAAAGTAAGGCAAGATCTTTTTTTCACTGATCGGCATGATACTGATGAGGAGATTAAGTCGGCCAATCAGGGATAAGAATGAGAATTTTCAGAGGCTTAAAAACTTTCTCCGATCTTTGCACGACAGTGCTCGAATCTGCTCGAAACTTATAAACCATGTACCTTGAGCTAAAGAAGCAGATTTTCCAAGGCGTAGGCAATTTCCAAGCCCAGCCAACCTTCAGCACTAATGTGCCCGGATTTACTTGATGTCTTACAGCCCATGTGAAGGAATTTCCTCTTTCAACGTACATTTTCGATCCGTACAATTTGAGAGCCAAAGCGGGTCCAAGGCCCTTTCAAAATTTTTTTTAGCCAAAGTCCTTCCTACAAACCATCCTGTCCTTTCGAATGCATAGCTGTTCTAGTTAAAAATTGCCTACCCTCTTCAGGAGCTGTAAAACGTAAAATTTATTTTTATTCTCGAACAAATATTTTGCCTAGAAGGCCAAGAAACTTTTACATCAGGTTAACATTTACTCTATGAAAGTAGCATCTAGCTCATCAGACTAGCTATCTGCTATAACACAACTTCTATTCGAGAACTGACACATGGTTTATAATAAAGAACGTTTAGCTTTTTTACTTGGGACAGCAGCTAAACCAAGTTGAAAACTTTTCGAGCTACTAGCATCACTATGAGTTCTTGACATAATTTCACATTATGCAACATGATCGACAAAGTTGTAAATTTTGACATTGTAATGTGTGCTATTTGGTAAAGACGAAATTCTCCGTTTTTACAGTACCAACACTGGAACAAGCATCGGCTGGAAAACTATGACAATCTTTGGCAATGACGTTTTCACATCTTTTGTCGGGTCATGTGCACATTGGTGGTTTTTGGGGTCAAACCAGGTTCTACCCCCCCCCCCGAAAAAAAGAAGGAAAAAACGTTGTAAATGTAATAGACATTACTTTTGATCTTCATCACGAAGAATAGTCTGGAAGCAGGAATGGCACAGCCGGCACAAAACGGCGGAGTTCTATTGTATATTATAAGTATAAATTTCACATTTGACTAGGGTGTCAGGAAATACTGAAAAAGTTAGTTTTAAGCAAAGAAAGCTGATTTTAAGATCATCTTTAAGGAACATGTCACCATTTTTCTCGAAGAACAAATCCTTCCTCAAAAATGATATTTGAAAACTTTTCGAGGGATTGAAAACTACAGCGTTTAACTGTTAGTGAAGAAACAAAACCAATTCTTCAGAGGATAGACGTCTGACAAACATAAACTGGCGACTAGTGCCAAAACAAACCAAATATGATCCTTGCCACAAGTGACCAGAAGGCAAAATTACCCAAATAATCATGATTTTAAAAGCTTCTTTGATTCCTTCTCTTTTGATATCCAAACCTTAAACGGTGAAGATTAAGGAATTCTAGATGAGAGTACAATCATCAAAGGAAAGACAAGGTTGGCTATTTTACGCTGAAGGTCTTAAGATAGCTTCGTTTCAACAATCGCCAAATTGTATTTTGTATTTATTTGACAAGAGTTTATGAACTGATTTAAGAGCTGGTTCTTTCACGTGTTCCCTGTTTCACCTTTAATACAAATTTAATCTGTTGTCTTTAACGAAATTAGCATCTTAATAAATTATTTTCTTGAAAAAATAAAAGATGAAAAGACCTCAGTAAACAGAGGGAGATTTAAGTGTTAAAGTTAACCGATTGTCGGCAGCTATTTAAAATATGAGCTCTGTAGCTTAAATAACAAACAAGGTATATATGTTTTTAAGAAAATGATTCCCATGCGCAGATAGTTGGTTTTTGATTAGTAGCGGGTCCAAATCAAAGAAAAAAGAGACGAGGGTGAAAATCAGAAACAAATACACTGAAAACATTACACCAAACCGCTTAAAAGGCGAAGCTTACCTTCAAAGGTATCTTCAAGAACCAACAAACTGTTGGGGTTTGGATTTTTATGGAAAAAACCATTGTCAAGTTTAAATGATTAGTTTTATTAGCTTATTTTCGCGTTTCAACATGGCAACAATGACGAAAATTCAGTCCCCTTTTTGCATACAAGTCCAATGGACATTGTCCGTCATGAGTAAACGCAAAAATCTTGATTATCCCTCGATTATCTGCCCTAGGATAGATAGATGGATAATAGAATACCTATCAAAATGGTGAAAATGACGTCATTTTTATACAATCCTAATAATAACTTTTGCCAGCTGTGCCTCTCCCTCAGACTGTCCGTCTTGGATTTTTCTCCAATTAGCCATGGATTAATGGCAACTTTATTTTAGCGCTAAATCTTCATATTTTTAAAACAACCCCCCCCCCCAAAAAAAATCCTGAATACAACAACAATTTAAGAATGTTCAAAATTTACCAAACAACACTACCTTATGTATTTTAGACTCTTCATGGGAATTTTTATCATTTTTATAGTAGAGTTTGCAGGGAAGACAGAAATTTGAGTCTTCTTCATTTTGATTTTCCTCTTTCTTGTCGATTTCGGCCTGGTCACGACGCTGTCTCTCTCGAAGCTTTTGAAGATAGAGTTTCATACGCATCGTAACATTGTGCAAAGCGTTCACATGACGGCTCAAGTTCAAATGATTAGCGTAGTCCTAAAAAATGAGAGAGGTGAAGGAATTTTTTAAAAGGAAGGTTGCTATACCATATTATTAACTCACGAGTCCACCAGTCCACTAAGTCCACCCGATTCAAAATAGCGGTTAAATAGCCTTCAACTGAATCGTAGTAGAAAAGTTTCAGGGAATAGACAATATTTAATAGCGAATTTTTCATTCATCATCAGGACTGGAGATAGCTCAAATTAGCAAATTCATAATTGTGAAGCATTCTTTGAGAGATGGAATTTGAAAAAATATTTCTTAAGCTTTCTTGTTTTTAGTTTACATAAGTAAAACTAAAACGTTTCTCCCGTAACACTAAGACTAATTAAAATAATACGAAGTGTCTTTTCCTAGTCTCTTGTCAAAGTTTCTTTTTCATATCAACTATACTCTCGGATCACAGTTCAGAAGCTTTCGGATCAGACCAAACTTGGTATCTAAATCCATTTATGAACTTAATTCAGCTAATAATATCTTATATAAGAGATAATAATAATAATCTTATATAAGAATTGTGTAAATCATTTTTTAAGATCATTGATCATTTTTCAAGCCCTAGTCCTCCCTAGTCCTGTTAATATTATTTCAATTGCTTTTTTCTATTACTATCACATCCAAAATGGCACCAAGAAATATATATTCATCCAGCAGTTGCAGTCAAGCGCTGATTTGGTTATTACTATACCCCAACGCTGGACTTTTTCTAGTTGGTGACCCCAAAGATCTTTAGATGGATTCAATTTGCTCGCTTCCTATTACTCACAATACATTTAAAATACCAACTACAAGGGGAAACACCATCTTTATGTTAATCTTAATAATATGCTTTTAGCTAACCATCGATAATGTTAAAGCCGGTATTTCTAACCAGCCTAATGATAAAGCCGGTGTAGTAATATCAATCGTCAAAACCCTGCGCCAATCGCCAAAACATGTCCTTATGCCTCTTACCTTCAGAATAAAAGAAAAAAAAACTACCTTAAATGTCACACAGCGATAGGAGCAGTGAGGACAGATAAGCTTGATATATGTTTGGGAACCAGAACGTGTACCAGTAACTTTGACGACAGTCCCAGAGGATTTAGTAGGCGATACTGGCATGGTTTTTTCTTCGGTAGTTTTGTCCTAATGATAAAAAACACAAATTAAAAACTACTACATGTAAATATACAAAACGTCTGGCTGCACAAGCGCCAGTTATCCATTAAGTTGATCAAGCAGGGAACCACAAAATTTATATGAACATTACAGACTAAGAAAAGTGGGAGAAAACGAAAAGCTAATGCACTAATAAATTCCATGCTTAGTATTCAAAAATAAAAACAAGAAGAAAAGTTCTTCTTCAAGCCACACTATCAAAGATACACAGTGAAAATTGTCTTTCTTTTCACTAGTCTTATTTTTGGTGAAGCTTCTTGTCAGCAAAGCCATACACGCTGAAAAATTATCCCTGTTATATTATTTAAAGTTTTATGTCTTCTGATAAAGGTCTTAGAATAGGTAATCAAACAGTTCGTGGTAACGAACTGTAATTAAGGAACGACTCGGCTCAATAGTAACCGAAACACTAAAAAAACGGAATTTTAATATCAATAGATACATCAAAAGAATCAGGTTATAATGCAAATTCCAAGTTTGCCCATTTTTCGGAAAAGGGGGAAACACCCCCAAACATCAAGTGATCTTAATGAAAATCAGCCCATCAGATTCACATTACCAGAGAACCGTACTGTAGAAGTTTCAAGCTCCGATATACAAGAATGTGGAATTTTGCTGTTTTTGCCAGAAGAAAAATCATGGATAATTTTTTTTTTTTTTGCTTTTTTTCAGAGGCGATCGTATCTAAATAATGGCCCTAGAAGATTGGGAGAGGGTGCATTCAAATGGAAATTAAAAGCTCTAGTGCCCTTTTCAATTGACCAAAAAGATTGGAGGGAACTAGCTCCCCTCCCACCCCCCCCCCTCCCCAAAGTTATCTGATCAAAATTTTGAGGTAGCCATTTTGTTCAAAATAGTGGAATGATCAAATAATTACGTCTTTAGGGTACAACTACTCCCCACAGTCCGTGGGGAGTAAGAGGCCTGTAAGTTCGCCCATTGTTTACAATACAGTATTTGTTATTGGGAAGCATACAGACATTTTTCGAAAGGGGGGGGGGAGGATTTTATGCTTGGGGTTGACTTCCATAGGGAGAATCTTTTTTGGGAAGGGGCATTTGCGGAGAATGGATTTTCTAGGGGAAATTTTACACTGGGGAGATTTGACAGAGTTCCTATGCGAAATTATTTTTAATTGTCTTACATTCTCTTTGCCAACTCTATTTTGCATGAGGAGATGTTCCGGGGGAATTATCCGGGGGCTATTTTCCGCGTGTTTTGATTTCCGGGAAAAAATTCCACAGAAGGGGGCATTTCCTGAGTGATCGAGAAACCGATTCGAAATTAGTCTTTTTCAAATGAAAGTGTGTTAAGGAGAACTATTAAGGCTTAAAAGTTCGCAAGAAATTTTAGGGGAGAGGGCTGCAATTTACGTTGGATGAAATTTCCGCGGATTTTCCCGTAAGGGAGGGGGGGGGTAAATTTCATGCTGGGTGAGCCATTTTTACCGGCGTTATTTGAAAAAAGATCAGAAATTAAAAATATAAAAAACAAGTTTTTTTAAACTGAAAGTGAGCAACATTGAAACTCAAAACAAATAGAAATTATTCCATATATGGAGGGCTACCCCCTCCTCAATACCTTGCTCTTTACGCTTAAGTTTGACTGTCGCGTTTTCTTAAGAACGATTCCCGGAAAACAAGGGCCGTTTAATTAGGAAAGGAAGCTTTTCTAAAAGTGCTAACAGCTTTAGCATAAAGAGCAAGGAATTGAGAAGGGGGAAACCCTTCATATACGGAATAATTTTTGTCCGTTTTGAGTTTTAATGTTGCTCCTTACTTTCTGTTAAAAAAAAACTTGTTTTCTTGTTTAATAACAAAAAAGGAACATAAAGAAATAGGGACATATATTTTTTTTTTTTTTACAATTTCTTATAGAATCCTAAAAAAGGCTTATGCAAGCTTTGCCTCTCACTCAGACTATTGTCTTTGGCTTTTTCAACAAGTGAAATGACATCATTTTTATACAATCTTAAAAAGGGCTTATGCAAGATTTGCTTCTCGCTAGGACTATCTGTCTTGGCTTTTTCTACAATTAGCCACGGCTTGATGCCCGCAACTACTTGATTTTAAGTACACAAAATAGCGCGATTTGCCGGATATCTGTATAGTAAAAGGCGCGCTTCATGGGCTTTTAGATAGCCCTCGATTTGCTTAGCCAAGATTGCAAGCAGCTTGGGCCTTAGACACAAGCAAATGACCTTCATGAAAGCAAAATTTACTGGCGGACCCCCCCCCCCCCCTCCGCTGTGTAGTAAGAACGATCGTATTTTAAATTTAAAAGTATTTGAAAAAGTTCTCCCCTTCCGCACGAAAAATTTCCCTCCATTGGGGAATCGAGTTTATTAAGCGAGAAAACCGAAGATGTACTGAATCGATAAACGTTGATTGTTTTTTAAACGTCATGCTTTCCTCAATGGAGTTAATCCCTGACTAAATAAAGTTTTCTTTTACTTTACATCTATATAAATTGCTCTACTCATTTTGGTTATATATACGGAGACGGGAAAAATATATGCAAATCAATTGGATGAACACTGTAGCAATGCATCCAGCACACACACAGAAACATAATATATATATATATATATATTTATTTTTCTCGAAAACGACTCCATAATTATTCGGGAAAATTGGCATCCTGAGATATTTTGGCCTAAAAACCGATCTAGATAGGTCAGAAGTCTGAGAAAATTCGCGAAGAGACTTAATTTAGAGAAAAAATATTTATGTGAGTGACGTCATTTTTATGTACATCAGTATTGCAATGATGTAGTCACACTTGTCACACTTATATGGAAAAATTGAACATGTTCAAGTATGAAGAAGTTTATATTAAGTTGCTTAAAGAACAAAAAAACTGTTAGTTGCAATAATGTTTGCATGTAAGGGATTACAACAATTCAAAAACCTTAAAAAAGAAAACAAAAATTCTGAAGCTTAGTACCGTACATATCGTTGTTAGAAATCAGACTTGCTGTAATAATCAAATATCTTTGAATAGACTTCAGTATGAAGACATTAAATTGCGTAAAGAGCAAAAACACTGGTAATAGCAAAAATATAGCCGCCGGGCATATATATATAGATATATTTCTTTTTTATGTTGTTTCGTGTCAGTGCTTTTGCTTCTGTTATAACGCAGTTTGACGTTGACGGGAATATTTTCTTTCAAGAACAATTTTCAGAAAAAAAAAAAAACTATTATCACTTCACTACTCTGGATACATCAAAGTATGAAACGTGGCCATCTAGGAATTAGGCAGGACAAACAAAGTTAAATGCTAGACCTGTAAACTACCATCTTGCTCTGAAAACTTGATATGTCCAACCTGCCACTATTTTACTTATCACGAATTATGACTCCACCTTAAAAAACAGTAAAGGATTATTACTGAACAACCATAGTATAAGTCCTAGAAAACTTTGAACACGGGGCAAATGAGAGTCACTCTTTCTTTATAAAGGTAAAAAAAATATGCAATCTCCCAGACAAATGGGTGAAATTGCGGCCTGAATGCGCTCTCTTAGTTTCAAGCCCCTGGTCCATTGAGAACAGGATCTTCAAGTGCCTATACATGACAGATCAGAATATATACCTCTATAATAACAAGACCATAAAATTATGCAGCCTAACACAAAAGATTCTGAATAAAACTAAACAGCAGTTACAGAGGCATAACTGCTGTATGTTCTGTTACATTTATATTTGGCAGGATATTAGTAAAAAATAATAATAAAAAACAAGGAACACATACCCCCACTTCATCTTTGACCTCCTCTTTCACTTGAACTGCACTCGACTCCGACTCGTTCCTTTTTCTGCGTTTAACCGAGGTTTCTTCATCACCTTCCTCAGTTATTTCTTTGACAGCCTTTTCTGCCTCAGCTAAGGCCTCTTCCCTAATATTATCAAAAGCTAAATTAAAAATAGGAAAATAAGGAAAGTAAAAGGGAAAAACAGTTGCTCACAACATACCACCTTACTTGCTTTTATATGTAATTCTTCTCCATTCAGATCTTGCGACTCGATGCACCTTCTGGTCTCCATTTGCGAATTATAAAGCATATCTTTCTTTTTTATCGCATGAAATTAGTTTGTATTCTTTAAAAGTGGATGAGGATATCAGCTTCCTCAAACTAAACCATAATCCTCAAGATAAGATGTCATAATGTACTATATCCATACATTCTATCGCTATTTAGGGAATGGGTGATCAATGTCGAAGCTCTGTGCAACAAGGCCCAAGGTGTTAATATAATTCAAAGACCTTCTGTATGCATAAACAAATATTTCCTATGTCTATATCTTTTGCTTTGCAACATATAGAAGAAGCAGCAGAGCTTAGTATCTATTTAGCTGCGTTTGCTGCATCATCACAGTTTGCACTGCCACCGTCTCATATTCTTTTGAACATAAACATATATCTTGGTTCATAAATAATTAACCGAAATCAAAAGAATGTTGCATTTAATCAAACCTGGTGAATTTTCGACAGGACCAATATTAGGATGTGTGCGAAGAAGATACTGTGCAGACTCTAGACTCTTCGCAGTAGGTACTCCACACTCTCTTCACAAACATATAAGGAGATGACGGTACATATCCTCTAAAGTTAACTTTAAAACTAAATTTTAATATAAAGTCAGTTAAAAATCTTATGGAAAATCTGATCAAAAGTTTTGACTAATCTCGCCTGTTTTAATATCCTGACGGAATTATGTTGGTTAGTAGTATCCTCATATGCATCTACTTTTCAGTTTTAGATAATGCATATGTCTCGTATTGGCTTTGTTCTCTGTATCGATTTTTAAGTAAATCTTTGTATAAATCGATATTAGCCCGGTCAGTCAATACATTTTTCTGAATACTAGCAAGAACAAAAGAAGGTAAAGCAGAATGAGCAGTTATTTTTGGCTCAAGATTTGAACAAGGTACCCAGCCGCTCAACTTATTGCTTATCTTTTTCTGATTTTCAAAAAACGCAAGCAATTTTTTTTCGTAACTTCACAATCAATGTTTATCTCAGTCATGTTCATGGGCACATATGGAGAATTGGAATCAAATTAACATATGCTTCAGCGGTTTTTACATCACTTCAAAGATAATCCCGAGATTTTCCCCGTCTGAACAACGTGATTAAGGAAATATGCTCTAAAATCCCTTAGCAGCTTGATTCGGGAGACAAACAATGGCATACCGGGTCTTATTCCATAGCACGAAACTACAGAACATTTTCGAATGAAACGAATACTCTTACAAACGAAATTGAATAAATATTCATCGTTTTCATTACCTTTGACGTCTAATTATATGAGCTCTCTTGATAACTCTTCCTCTTCCAACACCCCGTCTGGGTCTTATAGTTTCACTTGTTCTATAAGTAGATATTCTTGGTCGGAAAGATGATCGCAAGCCCCCCCTTACACGTAGACCTGAGCCACGATAAATTCTTCTCGGTGTCTTGAAGGTTGGTCTAGCAGAGGACAAAGGGGGCTCATATGCCACCCTTATTGGGCTTGGTCTCGGTGGGCGCTCTTCATATCTATAACCTCGTGACTCAGGTCGTGGTGCAAAAGAGCCTGAGCGTGAATCATCATGGGGTGGATATGGGCGCTTGTAACCTGACGCACTTCTTTCTGGAGGATGACGGTCATAGCTCCGGGAATCATAAACCTAGGTAATTGATATAAATTTTCAGACAATCCATACTGAAAAAGCAGAATAAGAAAAAGAAAGAAACAGCTTAGACTAAAGATTAAAGAACCAATCATATAGTACCATTTCCAGGAACGTTAGAAAATTTTGTCAGTTGTTAAAATAAGAGCTGGATTTTACACAGCCGAAAAGTGCTCCTGCCTTTGGCCTTACTCTTAGTAGTAGGACATGTGTAACAGTATGTTTGCCAAGTCCAAGGAAAACTATGCTCGACATTGCTGCCTCAAAAATTTTTGTGTCTAATTTTTTTTCTCTGTGAAAATTATACATTCATAATGAACCATCTTAAAAAACTTGTTCAAGTCAAATGAAAGGTTGCCCACGGACAAGACAGAAACTCTGCTGTTTTATTTTATCTAGATGATTTACGTTGTTTCCATTTACGATTTAACTGTTCCTTAACCACTTATCTTAAATTACGCGAAAATTCACATATTTAGCTGAATTTTAGCAACACCCACAACACCATGAATAGTAGAATATAAAGAAGTATTATTTTACTCGCACTAGTCTTTAGAAAGACAAATAAAGGAGAAAAAAGCCATCAAGCTTCAAGAGGCTACAAGAAGAATATTAGTTGTTACTGGAGGATCAAATAAAAGTTCAAAATAGGGATAAAATCCTTTTTAATAGACAGTGTATAATAAATTTCACAAAAAATACCAGATATTTCGGTCACAAATACAATGACCGTCATCAGTAGTAAATCTTCTTTCCGGGTCTTTTACAGACACTATATACCCGTTTTGGCACATTTACTCTGTGAATCTTACCAATGTTATTAGGTTTTTTTTTTCGAAATAATCAAAACCTTGTCCTGAACTCGTCATCAGATGAGATCGATATAAATATTTCTTCGAGTGTTGGAATACATCTCCAACAGAGACAAGAGAAATTACGCTTATAACCGCAAGCAACTATGGTGAAATTTCTTGGTGTATACCTTGACTGTATTCTTTCTTTTAAACCCCATACCCTATATAACTCACACCCGTTCCCTCATCATCCGTGATCTTCAATATTGCACCGGGTTAACTCATTTCTTCCCCCAGATGTTATACTTTCTCTTTAGTATGCTTTTATTTTTTCTTACCTCTCCTATTGCTGCTCTGTCTGGAGTATTACTAATAAATATCTCCTGTGCTCACTTCAAAGAGTCCAAAATAGGAAAGTGAAGGCTAGTTTTCGTCTTCCTCGACTGTACCCTTCCTCTGATCTTTATAATGATACTGGAATAGCTCCGCTGGATTGTATTGTGGGTAGAAGTAATCTTTATTTAGTGCATTCGGCTTTTCTAGGTACATTTCCACCGTCTATACAGCTGTTTTTCACACAGAGAAGCTCAAGTAGGTAGTCTTCTTCTTTACGCAGTTCTTCTCATAGATTTATTTTACCTTAACGATCATCAACAGCAGCTCAGATGTCTACTGTTTATCAATCTATTCTACTATGGAATTCTGTTCCTTCCGATGCCCCTCTATCTCTCTCTGCGAAGGCCGTTTCTCATTGGGTCTTTCCGTAGATTTAGTCCAGCAGATTTTCTGCCTCCTTTTTTTTTTTTTGTATTCCAGTAGTTTATCTTTATTTTGCATGTTATGTGATCTAGCGTATTGTTAATCGTTCTTTCAGCATTTTATATTGTACTGTGTGGCCCACAACAATCTAAGCTTTTTGGGCTGAATAACCGTGTCTTATTTGTAGTATTGCTTTAGTACGAATAAAATCGCTGATTGATGATTGAAATTAGAACTGGCTTAACGTAACTGGATTATAACAAACAAGTTTTAAAAATTATATAGAAACATGTATAAAACACATTCTACTTTTATTTTACTGTATTTATAAAATTGATTACGTTGTTTTCTCCTAACCAACAGTTTTCTTTTCCTTAATTTCAGTGTGGCCTAGAAATTTACTAATTTCTGAGTTCTTCTGAACTATGTCAAGAAATAACACAAAGTGTATATGCATTAGTCTATGTCCGTTCATTAACTGCAATCAACCTCTTTTGAACTTTACATGTCAAAATTAACTCAATATCTCTCTTACTTAATGTACTGCCGGGCAAGATGATCAATGGAACTGTGTCACTGAATGTTTGCTCATAGCTTTGATGCAGCTCAAAATGGAAGCGGGGAGTGCACAATCAATATAATTCCAGATCCATACAATTTTTCAGCAGTGCCCTGACCTGTCATAGTTATTTTAAATACTAGTTTTCTAGTTTTGGCTTACGATCCTCTAATAGATAATAAAGCGGTGAACTCAGCCCATCCGGATCAGAAATCTGCCATCTCTAGAATATTTCTGTTTTCTTGCTTTCCAGGCAAAGGATTATAAATTATACTTTGTTGTTATGTGACTTTGTAAAAGGTCGATCCTTTACTGTCTAAAAATCCACGTATGTGGATGTTTTATCAGTAACCCTTAAAATCCATTTCTAAACTTTCGGTTACTATGGGTTGTAGTTGCCTCTTTACTAATTTCTAGCTACTGCTACAAATAAGATGAAATGTATTCCGGCTTTATACAACGAATTATTATTCAATTAACGCGTAATTGTCACGCTAATAAGTCAATCATCACAACCATAAGAGATCCTTTTTTTCAAACCCTGCGGTTGCACTGGAGCATCAATGAACTCGCTGCATGCACCAATGTAACCTGCGCAAAGAACCACAAGTTTTTGTATCAATAACTAACAACAGAGGAGAAAATTAAAATAATTGAAATGCTCAACAGAATAGAAGCAGGAAATAATCAGTTATTTTCTTTTGCGTAAATCAATTACTCATGAAAATAGCTATCATCATCATCTAATCATTTTAATGTGCATTCTTCTTTTGGCTGCTCTTTCGGCACCTTTCCACACAGTCGACGAGCGTCATTTGATGCCTCAAAATCCGCTGCTTGTAGGGTGAATTTCAAAAATAATTTTCATTTTTTTAAAATAATTGATGTGCATAAAGCTGTTGTGCAAGGATCCAATGATGGTCGCTCATTATCCTTGGGTACTATCGTTACAAAGTAATCTATTTTCAAAGTAAAAAAGAAAAAACAGCACCAATCTCAAAATTATGCTCCTTCATAATCCCCAAAGCCTAAAAAGCCTTGGCTTTATTGCTTTTAAACTAGACTAATCGTAAAGAAATATCACAAGAATTTTGCCAAGGATAGCTAGCAAAGAAATATAAAAAATCAACGAATAAATAGTAGAAATCAACAAGACAAACCGCTTCAGGATAACGGCCTTTGTAAGAAGAGGATTCTCGGCTGCGGTCATCTGCTATTCGAGTACTAGATGATGAGGATGACACATACTGAAATAAAATCAAATAAATAAGCTTATGCAACACCCACAGTAAAACATCAATAGCTTAAAATAACAAAAAAAAGCAATGCTGAAATATAATGATTGGTACCCCCCATCCCAACAAAAAATTATGACTATCTTTTCAAGGAGAATGCAAACTCCTAAACAGGCTTTTTAATAAATTAAAATTTACTATATCACAGCAATGGTAAAAAAAAAACTGACTCATAACCTCATCTTTATGGGTCAAGCCAAACAACACTCCAAAAGTTAAACAACAAAAGAACAGACGGCTTAACACACCAAATGGAGTACTCTGTTACCGTGAATGTCCGAAATCATGTTAATGTCGACATTCACCAGTGAATGTCCGAAATTCCTTCTCTACTTGGATTCAATTAGCTTTGCGAGTCAGCTTTTTCAGTCTTATGTAAGGTATGATGGTAAAAGTTAAAAGTTAGGTTACGTTATGTTAGTTTAGGTTAAGTTAAATTTGATTATAAATATCAGAAATGGGTTAAAAATTTAACCTAAGCAAACCAAACCTAATCTAACATAACTTGTCATCATCAAACCTTGCATTAAATTGAAAAAGTTGACTGGCAATGCTAACTAAATCCAAGAAAAAAAAAGGCATTTTGGACATTAACGGTAAAAACTCCATAACATTTGAGATTTTTCCCTTTTGGGACCAACTCGAAGTTTCCAGTCTCAAAAATCCCCAGTAGTCTTTGAACTGCACTGATAACAAGACTTATAATAATAATAAATATATTGAAGAGTTGTTTAGTCATATATAAACAAAATAAGCATGTTTCAATCTTCTGCTTTTGGCAGGGGACAGAAGTTAGTTCTGAGTATTATCTCCCTTACCAAATATTTAGAGAGCTGAATATCTAGTAACAGATTTCAAGAGATTACTAAATTAAGTAAAAAAATAGAAAAAAAACTATGTTAATAAAATGCTTCTGGTTTCAAGTATGTTAATCTTTCATTAATTCAAAACAGGAATAAACGCACATACATCCTTAAAGCAAAGCTTTAATATAAAGCCAAGACACATCGCATTTCTTCTTTCCTGTAGAAGTGCTTCAAGTACATAAGAAGTTACTTTCTTTTCATAAAAAATTTATGATACCCTATTGGTCTTTGTTCATCCAAGTACAAGGGAAAGAAAGAAGAGGAGTAAAAGTAACTAAGTTACAAAAAACTAGACCTAGTTAAGAAAAGTAAAAAATAGAGTTACCCCTGAAGAGCTAATACGGTATCTATCCTCAGAAGAATATCTAGAAGCATTTGATGATGAACCATGGTATCTGTCCGATTTCAGGCCTAAAAACAAAATTTCAATCATTAAATTGATTTGAAAAATGGCATAAAAAAATGTTTAACTTGCATTAAAACGGCTGTGGTTACTAAATACTTTACTTTAATTATTTTATCTTGTCTGTTATTGCGTATTGGGTTTTTTTTTCTGTAGCCTTAACGGTACTTATTGTTCCTGCAACAAGCAGAGCTGCTACCCAGGCAAGTCTTTTAGCGCAAGGAATCAACTAATTTTTAATTTAATTTATTTTAATTCTCAATGTTCCTTAAAAACATAAATAATGACAGAATATATTTAATAATCATGGCATGTTAAGCAAGTTCTCCCCAAAGTTGCATAACATACGTTTAGAATATTCCATCTTAGGTTGATCCACTTCAAAAATTCTTGCAATCAAATTGTCAGCCATTATTACCTCAATCTAGGCAACAACAGGAGATATACTTATGCATACATTAAGTATCAAATAATAAAACCAAAATGAAATGATAAACAAAAAAACATGCTTTGATTGTCACTTTTTCCTTGTAAAACTTCAAAGTTTCACGAAGTTCCTGTAATTCCTGACACACAAGACTGCAAGACAATCAGGTCAGATTGGTTTTGGTGTGTGTGTATCGTTTTCAAGGACTTGTATTTCCGCAGGACTGCTAAGGCCATATGCACAATCTTCGCAATAAGGTTAAAGATAAAAAAAAAAAAAAAAAAAAAAAAAAAAAAAAAAAAAAAAAAGCTAGACAATCAGCAAAAAGCTAGACAATCTTTGGCTGCAGAAGTATTATTATTTGTTTCTTACATACTTGAAAGCAAGAAAATATTTATTCTTGTTTCCATCACAAAATGATTTCCATGTAATCAGTTTCTCAATAAGTATAAAAATTTGTCAGTGGGCTGCTTTGTTATTTATAATCATTAAAAAACCAAAATGAAAGGGCCTTCAGCCCTAGGAGGCTCCATTAAGGGATCTCCCATCATACTGATTAAAATTTTTGTGTAATTCCACTTCAGACATGGTTCAACATATCTACCCTTCTGTTAAAAAGTTGGTAGGGAGAGGATGTTGTTGGAGGGATGATAGACTTATTTTGTGCCCCAGATCATACAGATTAAAAATCACTGCACAGTGCCCATGTTTGACTTAAAGAAGGTGCCATGTGCCTAATTTTCTTCTAAAATCTTGCTAGTAGGAGGGATTGAAAGTGTAAAGAGAGACCATTGGCCTGCTTTAGTTCTCTAGTCATAATAATTGAAAAATATTTATGATTCCAGTTCAAACAAGATACCACCACATACCCACCTTTCTGCAATAAAATTGGCATGGAAAGGAGGATCTATCAGCCCAATTTATGCATCCAATTAAATTGATTAGAAATCATTGCATAATTACAGTTTAAATAGGCTACCAACTATGTATTTTTCAACAAAATAATTGGCAATTGTGAGGGTAGGGGTGATGAAGAGACCATTGGCCCACTTTGATCCTCTACTATTACATATCAATAGTCTCTGCATTGCTCTGGGGGTACAAAATGCATAGCTTTCAGCTGAAAAGTTGCAGGAGGCAGTTGGAGGAGGAATAGACTCACCAGTCACTATGTAACTCTAATAAAACAGACTGACAGTTTTTGCATGACTCCACTTTAGACAAGATGAAACATGCTTGCCTTTCTGCAAAAACAAAAAACTGTAGGGAAAGGGCAGGAGGGAGGGGGTTAGAGACAACAGACCACCTTTGATCTCCAGTGATACAGATTGGAAGACCTTGCTTGATTCCAATACAGAAACAATGTGCAAATTGCCTTCTCTTCTGAAAAGAAGTTGGAGGGTGACAGGGAGGCTGTAGGAGCCAGGAGCCCAATTAACTCAAATAATACAAACTAAAATCAGGGATTTGTGCTTACATAAGCCATCTTAAGAAATCAAAAACAACAAAACAAACAAATAAACCTTAGGAAGAAGCTTGGATAGCAATAAAACTAAGAATAGAGGTCAAATTCAGCAATCAAATTTCACTGTTATCCCAGACTCAGGTGATTTATTTTAAATACCTTATACAAATATATTAACAAGTCTTACTAGACGAAGCATGGTGGGAACCCCTTGGAGAGTAGGTTGAGTCCCGATAATCTCTTGAACTTTCATATCTTGATTGAGAGCTGGGATATGATGAAGAGCCAGGCCTACTACTCTGTGAATAATGACTGGATGGTCTTCCTCGACTACTGCTGTAACTCCGTCTGTCCATTTTCAGTGTATGTAATAATAGCTATAAAACAATTGACTATTAATCTTTGTGCTGTTTCAAAACTTTAGGACTAAAGACTAATAAAGAAAAACATACTCAAAAGTTAATTGTATACATGTCAGTAAATTATAATTTGTTTTCATCAGTAGTATAGCCAGAAAGACAACAAAAAAGAGAAAAAATTGGACCTCCTGAAGTTGTATTTTTGCCATTTACTTTTTTTCTTAATAAAATTTAACAAAAAACGAACATTTCCACATCTGTAAAATGGCAAAGCATAAAATAAGGAAAGATTATAAACTTCTATGATAGTGCAGCTATTTTTGCATACAAAATGTAGAATTTCCACCTAAATTTCTTTATATCTTATTTAACTGGTCAGAAAACAAAGAAAAAAAACGCATTTTGTTTATTAATAGCTGAACAGAAGCAGAAGTGTGACCAAGATGCTCAAAAATATCAATCAGATAATGCACTAGTGTTGACTATTGTAAAGAGCCATGGGCCTTCTATGTAGTGTTTAAATGTTGGTTTGTTTTTACTGCCAGCCACTTTGTATGGAAGAGTTGGTTGTAGAAACTTGGGAAGATGCTAAATTTGATTGCAAGTTTCTAGTGGGTACTTGCATATTATCCTAACCCCACTCAAGAAGTGAAGTTAGGTTAATCATTCATACTTGATAATATGTAGAACAATGTAGCTAACATATTTTACATGCAGCCCTGCTGCATTTTTATAGCCCAAATTATATATAACCCATTTATTTTCCAAAAGCATCTCTCTTTTTTCAACCTGTATACCTGTAAATTGAATCAACATTGAAAAACAAGTTATGGGTGGCAGAATGCATTGAAAATATATAATTTGGGTTATTTATTTGCACACTAGGGGGGGTACATTATAGTGGGTCTGCAAGCAAATTGTGTTAGCTACACACACACACACACACACACATATAGGCCTATATATATATATATATATATATATATATATATATATATATATATATATATATATATATATATATATATATATATATATATATATATATATATATATATATATATATATATATATATATATATATATATATATATATATATATATATATATATATATGTATACTAGGGTGACCACAAAAAATCAGTGTCAGAATTTTGTTAGTCTCAGCTCCACAAAATGATTCTCCTTTCCAGATATTGAGATGGCAAAAATTTGAGCTCAATTAAGCAACGTTAACCAGTGCTGCTTGTCTCTCAAAGTTTGAAAAAATCAAAATTTTCAACCAAAAAGCTGACAAATGGAACCACAACTCCAGAATGGTAAATAATAAAAACATGCTTAATATCTCAAAAGAAAACCAATGCCGTTTTTAAACTTTATATTCTATATATGATTGTTATCATTTTAAGGAAAACAGAGCTACAACAGTCTTTGTCCCAATAATGCAACCTAGTACCTTTAGCACTTTGGAGCATTCTAAGAATTTTATGGGTTTTTCCATTATCTGTCTTGGAATGAACATTTTTTTTTATTAAAAATATTTTAAAACTCAATTTTCAAACACAATGAGAATTTCGTTCAAATTTAATCTTTTATTCTATAGAGAGTACCTGACTAGTTTACCAATTAAAGTTCTGTTTGAGAGATAAAAAGGAAAATGGAACAGCATAAATATTGAACCTGGTAGACAGTATCTACCAGAAAAGTGGGATCTTGGAGGAAATAAACACCCCTGAAGATCCAAGACCATCTGAAAGTAAGAGGATGAGAGTTTCATATACAAGGGTGTTTTAGAGACATTTTAAACATGAAATTTTAAATTTTGTTAGATCGATGTAAGATATCCAATAAAAATGCTACGAGGATCTTAATAGCTACTCAAAAAGCACTAAATCTTAACCCTCTTGAGTACAAAGTCTCAAAAACTTCATTACACCATAGAAGGCAAATGTTCAGAGAACAATATACTAATCTTTTTTTGATAAACTAAATATTCCTGAAAAAGACCCCCTGGTTATCCATTGGGACAGTAAACTTTTACCGGGTCTTTTAAAAAATGAAGAATGTGAGCAAATAGCTATTGCAATTTTATCATAGGCAGCACAATAGCACTGCCTAAGTAAAGAACAATGTTGGCACAATGTATTGTTTATTTATTTCTTTGTTTTAGACCAGGGCACTTTGTATTGAAGGAGTTGTCATAGAAACTTTGAAAAGGGATTATTTGATTGGATATTGGAAGGGCTTGTGCCCTTTTTAATAGCCAAAAGTGACTGGAAGGCAACTAACACCCCTTTCACACCCACCATTTCCCCAAACACATCCAATCAAAATTTTGCGATAGCTGTTTTGTTCAACATAGTTCAAAGATCTGGAAAATATATCTTTGAGGGGGACACTTCCCTATAGCCCTCAGGGATAGGGTTGTAAGTTATGCCCTGGGGGCATATAAGGTTTTCTTTTTTTTAGAAAGCATTGTTGTAGAAACTTCAAAAGTGGCTAATTTGATTGGAAATTCAAAGGGGCAGTGCCCTTTTTAATAGTCAAAAGTAAATGGAGGGCAACTAACCCCCCTCTCATGCCCACCATTTCCCCAAAATCCTCTAATCAAAATTTTGAGATAGCCATTTTGTTCAAAATAGCTAAGAGTTCTGGAAATAAGGTCATTGAGGATGATCCCCCCCCACTACAGCCCTTAGGACAAGAGTTGTAAGTTATGCCCAGGGGGCATATAAGTTTTTTTTTTATAGAAATTATTGTCATAGAAACTTCAAAAATGGCTCATTCAATTGGAAATTGAAAGGGCTAATGCCTTTTTTAATAGTTGGAAGTGATTGGAGGGCAACTAATCCTTCAATCACTACTTTAATAAAAAAAATCAGCCATTTTGTTCAACATAGTTGCTGAGCCCCCGGGGCAAGGGTTGTAAGTTAGGCCCTAGGGGCATATAAAGTTTTTATGGAAAGCATTGTCATAGAAACTTCAAAAAGGGCTCATTTGATTGGAAATTGAAAGAGCTAGTGCCCTTTTTAATAGTCAAAAGTGATGGGAGGGCAACTAACCCCTTCTCATGCCCACCATTTCCACTAACAAATCTAATCAAAATTTTAAGATAGCCATTTTGTTCAACATAGTTGAAAGTTCTGGATATTATGTCTTTGAGGATGACAAGCCCCCCACACCCCTCAGGGTAAGGGTTGTAAGTTATGCCCTGGGGGCATATAAGGTTTTACAGATAGTGTTGTCATACAAACTTCAAAAAGAGCTCATTCAATTAGAAATTGAAAGGGCTAGTGCCCTCTCTAATAGTCGGAAGTAATTGGAGGGCAATTAATCCCCCCCTCTCACCCCCACAGCCCTCAGGGCAAAGGTTGTAAGTTACACCCTGGGGGCATATAAGGTTTTTTATAGAGAGCATTGTTGTAGAAAGTTGAGGGCAACTAACCCCCATCTCATGCCCACCATTTCCTCCAAACACATGCAATCAAAATTTTTAGATAGCCATTTTGTTCAATGTTGAGTTTATGAATTTAGGTCTTTGAGGATGACAACCCCCCAACCCCCAGGGCAAGGGTTGTAAGTTATACCCTGGAGGCATATAAGGTTTTAATATCAAACAAACTCAAAGGATCAGATGGGATACACCCAAGGCTCCTTAAGGTGTGCTGAAATGTTCTCAGTTCTCCCCAGTGTAAACTAATCCAGCAGTACAAAACAGAGAACTACCATCAGATTGTAGAAGATCCAATATCACACCAATCCACAAAAAAGGCCCCAAAGATCATGCAGAAAAATACTGTTCTATCAGCATCACTTCTACAGTTGTAAAGGTGCTCAAGAGATTTGTCAACAGAGCTCTAATTCAGCATTTTGAAGCTACAAATATACTCACTTCCACTCAACATGGCTTCCCCTCTTTAAGATCCATTGATACTAACCTAACAGAGCCATATGGGTATGTTGCATCATTTTTGGGTCAAAATGGTGCTCCTAGACCTCTCAAAATCATTTGACAGGGTTTGTCATGAATTCATCACCAAACTAAAAGCAGCAGCTGTTGATATTACCACCCAGTGGATGCAGAGTTTCCTTTTAGAAAGAACACAAGTTATAAGAAATAATGACTCTCAAGGTCATTATTACTCCAAATCTGCACCAGTTTTAAGCAGCATTCCCTAGGAGACCATTCTTGGACCCAGTCTCATCAGCTTCTACATAAATGATGTACCCAACCTGCTCTTGAACCTCCTTACTCTTCATGCTGATGATTCAAAACTTGTTGGTAAAGCAGCTACACCCTCTGACCCGCAGTCTATCCAAAAGGACCTTGAAATTCTTGAGACTAAGGCTGATACATGGCTACTCTCTTTCAATGTTGATAAATGCCATGTAATCCACTTTGGCAATCATAATACACATCAGCAGTACCATCTCCAAGGTGCCCCCTCTTTGCAGTTTCTGAAGAGAGATCTTGGAGTCATTGTTGATTGTCAACTTAAGTTCAGCACCCATGCAAAATTTGTATTGTTGTCTTCTCTCCAACCTCTTAGAATAATCAAAAGGAGTTTCTGAAGAGAGATCTTGGAGTCATTGTTGATTGTCAACTTAAGTTCAGCACCCATGCAAAATTTGTATTGTTGTCTTCTCTCCAACCTCTTAGAATAATCAAAAGGAGTTTCTGAAGAGAGATCCTGGAGTCATTGTTGATTGTCAACTTAAGTTCAGCACCCATGCAAAATATGTATTGTTGTCTTCTCTCCAACCTCTTAGAATAATCAAAAGAACTATCTCCAGCAGATGCACAAAAGCATTTATTAGGCTCTACAAGGCACTAGTTCAACAATGCCTAGAGGTTGAAATGTCCCTGGCATCACCCTACTTCAAGAAGCACAAAGAAATGCTAGAGAGAGTACAACAAAGAGGAACCAGAATGGCCAAAGGCCTTAAACAAAGCCATACAAAAAGCAATTATGTCATTTGAAGCTTCCTACTCTCACATACCAGAGGAAACATGATGACATAATCATGACCCATAAAATTATTACCAAAAATAGTATCCCCCCCCCCCCAGAATTTTATGTAACTAGAAGGTATTCTAAGAAAATCTTCAAGAAACATTCCTCAATCTGAGAAAGAAGCCATTTCTTCAGCCAGCAAGTAATAAATTTGTGGAATCAACTCTCTGAGGATACAGTGGCTATGAGTGGGGTCTATGATTCTCAAGGTGTTCCTCATTTATTGTCATCCATAACTGTGTTAAGTGGTGTCCCGCAGGGGACCATCCTTGGACTGATTCTCTTCAATTTTTATATTAATGATGCACCAAACCTTCTCTCGAACCTCCTCACACTTTATGCTGATGACTCAAAACTTGTTGGCAAAGCTGCTATACCATCTGATCTCCAATCTATACAAATGGATCTTGATATTCTTGGAAGCTGGGCTGATAAATGGCTCCTCTCCTTTAATGCTGAAAAATGTCATGTCATTCATTTTGGCAAACATAATCCACATCTGCAGTACCATCTCCAAGGTAACCCCCTCTCTGCAGTTACTGAAGAAAGAGATCTTGGAGTCATTGTTGATCATTGGCTGAGTTTCAGTACCCATGCAAAATCTGTATCTTCTTCTGCCTTCCAATCCCTTGGACTTATTAAAAGAACTATCTCTAGCCAGCATCCTAAAGTATTTATGAAGCTCTACAAGGCACTGGTTCATCCACGCCTTGAGATTGGAATGTCCCTGGTGTCCCCCTATTTTAAGAAGGACAGGGAAATACTAGAAAAAGTACAGAGAAGAGCAACTAAGATGGTTGATGGCCTCAAACAAGTGCCATACAAAGAGCATTTGCATCATCTGAAGCTCCCTACTCTCACATACCAGAGGAAGCAAGGCAACATGATTCTAACCCACAAAGTCATTTCAAAAAATACTCTTCCTGGTCTCCTTGCTCCCCCAGAACACCTTGTGACAAGAAGACATTCAATGAAATTTTTCAAGAAGCACTCTTCTATCTGAGAGAGAAGCCATTTCTTCAGCCAATGAATAACCAACTTGTGGAATCAGCTCTCTGAAGATACGGTGTCTGCAGACTCAACAACTGCCTTCAAGCAAAGACTTGACAAAGATTGGCAACAGCAGGAGTTCCTCTACAACTTGGAAGCTGCTGAGTCTACAACCCAAATTTAGCAAGCGAATCACAAAAAAAAAACATTAGATGTCATCACGGAGCATTATAAGGATGGAAAATCCTTAAATTCGCTCCAAGCTGAGATTTAAGGTAATTTAAGTGGCTGCTGATTTGACAGGTATATTCAAGCAAAATCTCAACAAAGAAAGGCTAAAGCAGGAGTTGATGTACAACTGGGAAGCTATTGAGTCCTAAACCAAATTGTAGCAGACATCAACATCAAACAACTTACAGAAGTCACCACAGAGCATTATAAGGACAGGAACTCCTTAGATTCAGCATAAGCTACAATTAAATGTAACATAGTTTGTATGTAGTCCTGCTATACTTTACCCTGAACTCCCATGATGTGCAAATATATAGCCCAAATTATGTATTTCTTATCTACCCTCCTAATGCATCTCAGTTATTTCAACCCATGTACCTGTCAGTAGAATCAATTACAACAAAACAAAAAACTGGAAAAACAAGATATAGGTGGCAGAATGCATTGAAAATATATAAGTTGGGCCATATATTGCATATTAGGGAGGGTTGGGGACAAAGTACAGTAAGGCTGTATGCAAAATTTACGAACTATGTTGACATAAGCATTGTTTTTGTAACATGTTTCCTTCTCTCCAGTTAGTTTTCTAGGCAAACACTGATTATTTTTTGGGATACCACCAGATGGCTAATTTGACAGTGTATATATATACACAAATCTTTAAATTTGCCAACCAGTATTTTAAGCCTAGGAGTCTAGCTGGACATAAGGAAACATATTAAGAAAACAATTCTTACTCCATAATAAGCAGAATATTCCTAGTTAACACATTTTGCAGGGGGAGAGCCTTTATCTTCACTTCTTTCCTTGTTTCTCTAAGAAATTCCTGACTTTCTTAGGACCTATATATTCACAGAATATATAACCCCAGCCCCCTAATGTGCAAATATAGGCCTACCTAGAATTGTATCCTTAATCTAAATATAATATTTATTTGCATCACAAATGAACTTTATTCCCATATTAGCCATAGAGTGGATGTCCTTACTTTTTTCTTGACTTATTAGTGAAAAACCAATGCTTGTGGGGACTTTGGTAAAGTTCTACCAAATCATATTATTGAGTTAGGACTAAAGTGAATACACCATTTGATCCCTTTTTTATGCTGATTACAAATATAATAATCATTTCTATCGGAAATTCATTTCAGCCCCCCTTATATATGCCAATTCAGGGTTAGGTATATATAGGGGGGGGGGGGCTGAAATTCATTTACAATAGAAATGATTATTATATTTGTAATCAGCATAAAAATAGGCATCGAATGGTGTATTCACTTTATTCCTAACTCAATAATATAATTTGGTAGAACTTTACCTGGACTTCTTTTTGGAAATACAAATTATCCTATTTTGATGTATATATCCCTTCAGTGTTTCAGTTTTATTCATGTATTAACAGAAAGCTGATTTTCTTCTAATTCTAAAAATCTAAGTTTTATTGCTTGATATTTATTCTATAGCCTAGATCATAAATATTAAATGATTTTTTTTTCTTTTCAATTGCTTGTCAAATCAGAGACAAC
Organism: Artemia sp. Qi Xiang Cuo; assembly: GCF_049724085.1. Taxonomy (NCBI): domain Eukaryota; kingdom Metazoa; phylum Arthropoda; class Branchiopoda; order Anostraca; family Artemiidae; genus Artemia; species Artemia sp. Qi Xiang Cuo. The sequence goes on from NC_142794.1 coordinate 51,182,335, forward strand.
ATTTTTAATTTATGCTGACAAATTATTGGTGAAAATTTCAGAAAGAAGGGGGGCTCTTGTTACTACCTTCACATTGCATCATGCTGTAGCCTAGTAAAATAGGAGGGGTGGTCGAAACACCCATCTCAAGTCCTATTTTTTAGAATGCCAAAGAAACATGGTCTTTCCCAGAAAAGAGGTTTTATTACTCTAGTCATTTTCAAGTATCCAAAAAAGGCTTAAAATTATATTTGCAAGAAAAGCAACAATTATTTTCAGAAAGAGCATAAAAATTACATCAAGGGGTGTGTTCACTATACTTGCAGGTCAACTAGCCTGTATGACCAGCTCCATATTTACCCAGCTGTCCCTTTGCAGAATACAAGAAGGATAGATAGCCATGTGGTGACACTTCACTGGATGTAAGCTATATTAGGCCCTGGATTCATTTCTGAAAGTTTAATGGAACTTTACTAACTCAACTAGCCTATTTTCCCAGATGGCAAGAAACCTTCTTACTAGAACTTTGCCATATGTAATTCCTAGAACATTCTCAGAGCATAGTATAGGTTCTGGAAACATTTAAGATTCTTATTTGCCAGACAGAGCCACTTCCATAAAAAGAAGAGACACCTCCTGTAGGCTAGAATAGGCTATTATTGGGAAATCAAATCGCGCTATTCTTTTACTGCTATTTAAGATGAGGATTGGTTAAACTAGTTCAACCCTTACTCAAACCCGACACTAACTGTTATCCTAGGCTATTTCAGAATATTTTACTTGAAAATTACAAAACAAACCCTACTTAAAATCAATGGAGAAACTTTGTCTTTTCTTCGGTTATTCGGAAATGATGTTACAGAGAAAGAATATGTAGATGGCTGTTGCATTGCCCAGGGATGAGTCTCACTAAAAACAACAACAAAAACAAGTTGTTTATCCAATGAGCTATATTAAAGCTTCAAACAAACAACAATTATTCTTTATTTTTATGGATAGGCTTTTCCTCTTCAATCTCCTGGTTTTAAACTGAAATTTTATAAGGATTTAAAAATACTTCTTATTGCAAACTATAACTCCTTTCAATTGTACACAGTAGGAGGCGGTAATGCTATCTAACCCTACAGACTGGTGGAAGCCAACGCTATCCCAGCATTGCTTCCTGTTGCTGGTCCTAATTTAAGAACCAGAAATCATCGGCAGAAACATCCGATGCCTTCCCAAGGCCAGAACAAAATTTGCACTTTACTGAAAAAATATAAATGTTTTTACTTTTATAACTTTAATAAATCAAATAATATTAACATTTTGATTACTAAATATCAGTATATGTATATTAAACTGACAATGCACATTCGTTTGTATTTTTCAGTAAATTGCAAATTTTGTTCTGGTCTTGGGAAGGCATAGGGGTTTTGTGCCTTACTTATGTTAGTTTCAGCTCGTTTTGAATTTGACTCGGTTAATTATTGTAATTTCTGTTCGTTTTGGGTTTTATTTATTTATCGATGCTGATTTGTGGTAGTTTCACGCTCGGTAGATTATATAATTTTATTTTTGCTCATTTTTTGTTTAATGGAGTTCTTTAGTTTTCTTTGAAAAACATATTTTGTGGAAAAAGTTTTTTTTTTTAATTAATTTCTGTTCGTTTTATATTGACATAGTCTTTTCAGGAAAAAGAAAATAATACTTTAAATTTTTCGTTTTTTAAGACTTAATAGTTTGGCCTGCTATTTGTATGCTCTAGAAAAATTTTCATCTATTCTTAACAACATACAGCCTTTTAAAAATCTGGACACAAATAGTATTGTTTAATTTAGTTTCATACCTCCTCTAGTTGACCTGAAATGGAAAACTTGATACCATTCGCAGAAAAATCTGTTTATTTTCTTTGATAGCTTGGATACACTTACGCTATTTTGATTTGGTTAAATTTTAAGAGCAGAAATTGGAGGTTTGGCGTGGGAGGGTGGGAGTGGAAGGGGGATTAGTTGCCCTCAAATAACTTTCGACTATTAAAAAGGGCTTCAGCCCTTTCTATTTTCAATCGAATGAGCCGTTTTCAAAGTTTCCACGACAACTCCTTCGATACGAAGTGCCCTGGTCCAACAACAACAACAAATAATAATACATTATACCCTTATCAATCTTTATTATAAAAATGTCAATCCTTTCTATCCAATGACTTTCGACTATTAAAAAGGGCACTAGGCCTTTCGATTTCCAATTGAATGAGCCCTTTTGGAAACGACCACGCTTTCTATAAACACCTTGTATGCCCCAAGGGCATAATTAACAAACCTTACCCTATGGTCTGTTAGGAGGGTTGGCATCCTAGAAGAACAAGTTTCTAGAACTTACAACTTCGTTAAACAAAATTGCTGTTTCCGAATTATGGCTTGTTATATTTGTGAAAATTGTGGGAACCAAAGGACTTTAGTTGCCAACAAATTAATCTTAAATTTTAATAAGGGAAGCATCCGTTTTACTTTCCAACTGAATGAGCGTTTTTCGAAGTTTCTACGACGACGACTTCGATACAAAGTGTCCTGCTCTAAAGGAAAAAAGTAATAAATAATACATTGTGCCAACATCGCTCTTATATGCCCCCAGGGTATAACTTAAAACCCTTGCCCTGTGGGTTGCGGGGGAGTGTCCTCCTCTTTACTTAGTTCCCGTTTCTTGTCTCGTTCTCGAGTGTCCCTGTTCTTTATTTAGGCAGCGCGATCGTGCTGCCAATGATTTATACAACAACTTTCTATATGAGCCTTATATGCCCCCGGGGCATAACTTCCAACCCTTGCAATGAGGGCTGTGAGGGGGTTATCATCATAAAAGACCTAATTTCCAGAATTTTCAACTAAGTTGAACAAAATGGATACCGCAAAATTTTGATTAGATGTGTTTTGGAAAATGGTGAGCGTGAGAGGGGCGTTAGTCGCTATCCAATCACTTTCAACTATTGAAAAAGGAACTAGACCATTTAATTTTCAATGAAATTAGAGGATCGGAAATATCTGAGACGTCGCTTTTAATAAAAGCCTCATTTGCCCCACGGCGCATATTACAAATATTGTTCCATGGGTGGTGGAAGGAGGAGCTGCCACGCTCAGGGTTTCGATTTCAAAAACTCTCCACTACGTTGAACAAAATAACTATCCAAAATTGTTGAGTGGGTTTGTTTGAGGAAATGGCGGGTATGAGAGTGGGGTAAGATGCCCTCAAATCACATTCGTCTATTAAAAGGACACTATCCCTTTGCACATCAAACCGAATGAGCCATTTATCAAGTTTTCATGACAAAGCTTTCACTAAAAACATAATACGTCCCCAGGGCATAACTTAAAACCCTTGCCTTGAGGGCTCTGGGGGAGTGTCGTCCTCAAAAAAATATTTTTTATCTGGAAATTAACTACGCTGAACAAAATGTGTATCTCAAAATTTTTATTGGATGTGTTTGGGGGAATTATGGGCGTGTAGGGGGGGGGGGGTAGTTTCCCTCCAATCACTTTCGACTATTAAAAAGGGTACTAGCCTTTTGAATTTCCATTCGAATGAGCTTTATTTGATATTTCTACAACAATACTTTCTATAAAAAAGTTATATGCCTCCAGGACATAACTTACAACCCTAGCCGGGGGCTGTGGGGGAGTGTCCTCCTCAAAAACATATTTTCTATCTGGAGATCAACTACGCTGAACAAATGGCTATCTCAAAATTTTGATTGGATGTGTTTGGGAAAATGATGAACATGGGGGGGCCTAGTTGCCCTCCAATCACTTTCGACTATTAACATGGACACTATCCCTTTGAATTTCTATTCTAATGAGCACTTTTTTAAGTTCATATGGCAAAGCCTTTTTTAAAAACCTTGTATGCTCACATGGCCTACCTTACCATCCTGCCCTGTAGGTTGTAGGCGTGTGTCCTCCTCGTAAATATAATTTCTGTCTAGAAATCAACTACGCTGAAAAACTAAAATTTGTTACAAACTAATTTTTTTCGTTTATTTTTATTTATTTATTTTATTATTACTTATCGTTTTTTCATTTTGTTTTTTTGGGGGGTTAGGGGTAGGGTAAGGATGGCTGGTAGTAATTGTGTATGTAGGGCTTTATAAAGGGTGTGGTCTACCCAATACAAGTTTTATAAACTTCGGGTTTTTTGTTAGTTTTTTTTCAATAAAAGCCTTTTTCTCTCTAAATTGGCTGCAGGTACCCCGTATCTGCTTGGACGTATCAATAGCATACTATTAATTTAGGCACTCCAAGCAACCCATCTCCCTCAAAACACTTTTCAGCCATTTCTTGTTAAATTTTCCATTGTCACAGCCAGGCAATAATCCTAGCACGGGGAGGGGGAAGGGTTTTACGAGCTTCCACTAGGAGCATAAATACTATTATGCTTGAATTATTGTATTGGAATACTATCACCTTCTCCCCCTCCCCTGCCCTCGGAAATATGGGAACGAAGGGCCTCTGAGCTTCCCCTTGATGCAGATGTTTTCCCTCCAAAATTGACCCCTCCCCTCCCTGCCCTCAGAAATGGGGAAACGAAGGGAACGTTAGATCCTATTTTAAATTGACAATACTTATCAAACATCACTTGTGTCTTATACAGATCACATATCTCATTACCCCTTTTTAAATGTTAATCAAATAATTCTGATTATAGTGTCCAATTTTTGTCTACTTTTCAAAATGTCCGTATTTGGAACTCTGTCAGTTAACACTAAGAAGTAAATTGGTTAATCCTCTCGCAATAAAAAAAGGCTTAGCACTGATTACATCTCATTGTCGGGCGACAATTCAATCAGATCAGAGTTGTGCAAATGGAAGACCTTTTCGCAAATTGAGTTAGCTTCTATTTCATAGGCAAAATATTTGAATTCCTTTTATTCAAATCACCTATCAAGTTATCAAAAAATATTTGAATATATTGGCAGCTAAAAAAGACGCACCGGTTTTTCTGACACGGATTTACCCTAAAAAAACATGTATATCATGAAATAGAAATCTAATCTACGTAACCAGAAACTTGTCTGTTTGGCCTAGAAACATGTCTGGTTGGCCCGGAAACTTGTCTGGTAGGTTTTGTATAATTCCATATTCAATTGACAACAATAGCAATAATCAGTCTGGTGGAAAGGTGCCAGGGAATGTAAAGGCCGCAAATAAACCAGACTGTACCCACCAAACCAGATTATACCCACCAAACCAGATTATACCCACCAAACCAGATTGTACCCACCAAACCAGACTATACCCATCAGAAACCTGTCTGGTACAGGGGCGTTGGCAAAGTATAACTTAGATTACTACTAATCAGAAATATTTCCACGGGACGGAATGCTGGGAAATTCTGTTTTTACCTCCTGAACTGATACTTTTTTTTGTGTTTTATTATCATTTTTTTCAAGGAGTGATTGTATTTATTTAGTTTTCACTATGAAAAAGATTTAGTTTTTTACAGTTGTGAATTATAAAGTTGTCACACATAATTTTTTTTTGCATTCAAAGTTAAATGAAAAATTTTGGATTAAATATTTTTATTTGATTTTCTTAATTTTAGTTTCAATGTTTTATTTTGAACAAACTGCTTTCATAATGCGTTACTTTTTACAAAACACTGAGTCTAAAGGCATTGAATATTTTGGTGTTTGATAACCAAGGTCAGAACTGTCAATATTGTTAAAAAAGATATCCGTCCAGCGCTTCGGCATTGTTCAACAGAACTGAATGCTGGAAGTTTATATCTTAGTTTTTGTAAGTAGGCTATTGCTTTTGTGTATTTTTTGTAGTTACTTACGTTTGTTAATTTTTATATACTTTTACTTTAATGGAAATACTTTTTCCATTGCCTTTAGGAAAATGTTTGTATCTAGGTTTCATTAAATAAAAACACAAATTTTTTCAACTGAAAGTAAGTAGCAACATTAAAACTTAAAACGAACAGAAATCATTACGTATATGAGGGGGTTACCCCCTCATCAGCACCTCACTCTTCACGCCACAGTTTTTCGACACTTTAGAAAAAGTTACTTATTGTTCTAATTAAGCGACCTTTGTATTTCAGGAGTCGTTTTTAAAGTTTTGGAACAAAATTTAAATTTTAGCGCAAAGAGCGGGGTGTTAAGGAGGGTGCAACTCCCCTCATATAGGTAATAATTTCTGTTCTTCTTAAGTTTTAGTGTTGATCCTTACTTTCAGTTGAAAAAATTGTTTTTAATTATTTAATTTCTGATCATTTTTTTAAATAATACCAGGATTTCTGGCTCCACCTCCACGGAAAGATTCCCCTCCCCACAGAAATATGTCCTTCGGACAATCCAATCCTGGGGAAAATTTACCCCGGACAATTACGTTTAACATCTCCACGCGTAAAATGGAATCGGTAAAAAGAAAGCAAGACATATAAAGAAATTTCGTAAAGGAATTCTGGCAAATTCACGCAGTGTAAAATTTCCCCTGGAAAGATCACCCCTTTGAAACTTCTCTCTCTATGGAAAATTGTCCCCGTGCAAAATCTTCCCAGCAAAAAATTCAGCCTCCCCTCCCCGCCCGAAAAATGTATGTACTTCCCAATAACAAATACTATACGTAAACAATGGACAAATTTCATAACTTAAAAACCTTTCCCCAGGGGCTGTAGGGGGTCATTTTATCTTCAAAGACATAGTTATTGGGTCTTTCAACTATGCTGAACAAAATAGCTATCTCAAAGTTTTGACCAAAAGATTTTGGGAAAAAAGTGGCATGGGAGAGGGCCTAGTTGCCCTCCGATTTTTTGTTACTTAAAAAAAAACTGAGACTTTTCGTTTCGGTTAGAATGAACCCTCTCCCGACGTTCTAGACCCACTGGATCGATACGATCACCCCTGGGGAATAAAAAAAAACAAATGAACATGCATCCGTGATCTTTCTTCTGGCAAGAGTAACAAAATTCCACATTTTCGCAGATATGAGCTTGAAGCCTCTACAGTAAGGTTCTTTGATACGCTGAATCTGATGATGTATTTTCATTAAAATTCTATGCCTTCTAGAGGGTCTTTCTCCGTTTTTTTTTAGAAAATCAGACAAATTTTCTGAAGCTTGTAGCTTTTGGTGGGTAAGAATAAACTTGATGAAACTTACATATTTGGGATGAGCACAATAAGTCAGTTCTTTTGATATATATATTGGTATCAAAACCGGTATTCCGTTTTTTAAAGTTTATGTTACTGTTTAGCCGGGTCTCTCCTTACTCACTGTTCGTTACTAGGAACTGCTTGATTACCCATCAAAATCCAAACATAGTAAGGAGCAAGTTTAAAACTTAAAACATATTGAAAATACTCTGTATATAAGGGGGATTGCCCCTTCTCAACCCCTTGCTCACTAAACAAGGATTTTTAGTACTTTGGAAAATCTTTTTTTTCCAATTGCAAATTTTCTTTTAAAATTTTGACAAAATTCAAACTTCACAGTAAAAAGTAAGGAGCTAAGGAGGAGACAGGTCCCTTCATATAAAGAATAATCTGTTCAAATAGATTTCAAATTTAATTCTTGCTTTCAATTGAGAAAATCTTTTTTTATTTAATTTCTGACTGTTTTCAAAATCATACCCAGGCCTAACCAAGATATAATTTGAGGTACCGGTCCCATAAATTTCTAATTAATTGCTTTTAAAATGTGTAAATCAATAATTGTGCGTTGATTAGTACCGCCGTACATTTGAATTCGCATTTTCTGTTTTCCAGTTTAATTTACATTAAGATTTGAATATACTTAAAAACTGGCGTTTAATAGCAATTTTGGTAAAAAGTCCTTGTTAATATTACTACTAAAGAATTTCGGTTGGATGAAAAGGAGTATTATTGTTTGTATGAAAGTAGTAACGTATCTATATATTTCAACCGTACATTCAACCATACATTCACGCCTACAAGAATGTACAGTGTGGTTTCACGTGGACATTGCAAAAAGCGACCAATCCCTTACCTATAAAGTGGTCAAACACGTTTTGAGAGTATGGTTGTGATTGTATAAGACAAGCAGACTGGTTGTTGCTATATATTTCAACCATACATGGAATTGCACAAGAATGTGCAACACACTTTCACGTGGACATTTAAAAAATGCTGGCAAACCTATAAAGTGGCCAAACACGTTTTGAAACTATAGTCAAGGTTGTATAAGATTTGAACGGTACAAGAAACGGGACAAGAAAACCTACGCCTGAGACACTACAGTTACACGTGGACATTTTAAAAAGCGAGATATTTATTATAAACTTGGAACAATATCAATCCTTGGAAATGGTTAACGATAACAAACATGTTTTCAAGCAGATGGGTTTTTGAAGCACATTCAGCATGGCGCGTTTTATTTTTTCTATTTTTTTTTTGGCAATTGACGTTTTTTCTGATAACAAGTACCATTCATTACGGTCATAGCTCTAAAAAAAAAGAAAAGGGCTCAGCATTTGCGAATTGTATCGTATGAAGGTGGAGAAAAAAAGGGGGTTTAGCATTTGCGAATTGGACTGCAAGAATGTTATTATTCGAATAATAGGGAAAAAACAGAGCTGGAAAATATTCGCGAATTGGATCGTGTGAAGATGGAGAAAAAAAAGAGTTAAACAGATTAGCAGTTAAGATAACCCAGAAGGGCTTGTTAACTCAGGCAATTTTTTATAAATTTGAGACAACGTCAATCTATGAAAATGGTTAATGATGATAAAATGACATTGTGAGTTGACCTACCTTTACCTCACCGATTTGTTCTGTATAATACACAAGTGGTGTTTGAACAGTGTTCTCAATTTAAAATAGGGTCTAATGTTATAGTATACTAAAATGATGATACTAAGAGAGATGTAGATAGCAAGAAAAGAATTTTAATAACGGATAGCTTTACTTCTTTGATGTGATCTGTATAATACACAAGTGGTGGAGTGATGGCGGCAGGGTGTCTTAGAGTACTTATAGTGCTGTGCTGTGAGCCGAATTGCTTGCGAAAAAACCCGAATGAATGAGTTGAAATAAAATTTTTAACTAGAAATGGCTGAAAAGTGTTTTGGTGGATATGGGTTGATGGCAAAAGGATGTCTTAGCGTAGTTATAGTGTGATAGTGGGGGGGGGGATGAATTGCTAGCGAAAACCCCAAATGAATGAGTTGAAATAAAATTTTTAACGAGAAAGGGCTGAAAAGTGTTTTGGGGGAGATGGGTGGATTGGCAGAAGGATAGCTGTGTGTTGTCTGAAACCTTTGATTTCGGATGTGCAGTTTGCTATTTTGGACTTTTCTGAGCTAGGTTTCTGAGTATTTCGTAGGTCTGTGTTGTCTAAAACCTATGATTTGAGATGTGTGATTCACTATTTTGGACTTTTCGGAGCTATGTTTCTTAGTCTTTCGTTGGTGTGTGTTGTCTGAAACCTATGATTTGGGATCTTTAGTTTGAAATATCCTGCTTTTCTTAGCTAGGTTTCATATCATTTTGTAGGTGTGTGTTGTCTGAAACCTATGATTTGGGATGCTATTTGGCCTTTTCAGAGCTAGGTTTCTTAGTCTCTCATAGGTGTGTGTTGTCTGAAACCTACAATTTGGGGTGGGTAGTTTGCTGTTTCTGACTTTTGAGAGCTACGTTTCTTAGTCTATCTTATGTATGTGTTTTCTCAAGCTTAAAATTGAGGATGTGTAGTTTGCTATTTCCAGCTTTTATTAGCTAGGTCTCCTAGTATTTCATAGGTGTTTGTTGTTTGAAACTTGTGATTTGGGGCATGTAAATTATTATTTCGGGCTTTTCTGAGCTAGATTTCTTAGTCTTTCGTTGGTGTGTGTTGTCTGAAACTGATGATTTCGGATGTGTAGTTTGCTATTTCCGGCTTTTATGAGCTATTTTTTTTAGTATTTCGTAGGTGTGTGTTGTCTGAAACTTATGATTTGAGATGTTTAATTTGCTATTTCCGGCTTTTATGAGCTAGGTCTCCTAGTATTTCGTAGGTGTGTGTTGTCTGAAACATATGATTTGGGATGTGTAATTTGCTATTTCCGACTTTTCTTAGCCAGATTTCTTAGTATTTCGTAGGTGTGTGTTGTCTGAAACTTATGATTTGGGATGGTTAATTTGCTATTTCCGGCTTTTATAAGCTAGGTTTCTTAGTCTTTCGTAGGTATGTGTTGTCTGAAACCAATAAAAATAAACTATTTCCGTAAAATCTGAGCAAATAAGGGTTTTTGATCTTAAACTCTAGTTTTGTGTAAGAAAATTATGGAAAATACATTTCGTTGACTCATAGGAGAAACTTAAGCCCAGTTACGGATCGAAAAATAAACTATTTCTATAAAATCTGAGCTAATAAGGGTTTTTGACTGTAAACTCTAGTTTTTTGTAAGAAAATTATGGAAAATACAATTCTCAGGTTTAAGTGTGAAACTTAAGTCCAGTTATGAATCGAAAAATAAACTATTTCTGGAAAATCTGAGCTAATAGGGGTTTTTGACCGTAAACTCTATTTTTTTTTGTAAGAAAATTATGGAAAATACAATTCTCTGGTTCAAATGTGAAACTTAAGTCCGTTTTGGATCGAAAAATAAAACTATTTCCGTAAAATCTGAGCTAATAAGGGTTTTTTGATCGTAAACTCTAGTTTTTTGTAAGAAAATTATGGAAAATACAATTCTCTGGCTCAAATGTGAAACTTAGATCCATTTTGGATCAAAAATAAAACTATTTCCGCAAAACCTAAGCTAATAAGGGTTTTTGACCGTAAACTCTAGTTTTTTGTAAGAAAATTATGGAGAATACAATTCGTTGGCTCATAGGTGGAACTTAAGTCCAGTTATGGATCGAAAAATAAACTATTTCTATAAAATCTGAGCTAATAAGGGTTTTGACCGTAATCTCTAGTTTTTTATAAGAAAATTATGGAAAATACAGTTCTCTGGTTCAAATGTGAAACTTAAGTCCAGTTATGGATCGAAAAATAAACTATTTCTGTAAAATCTGAGCTAATAAGGGTTTTTGACCGTAAACTCTAGTTTTTTGTAAGATAATTATGGAAAATACAATTCTCTGGTTCAAATGTGAAACTTGAGACTATTTTTGGATCGAAAAATAAAATTATTTCCGTAAAATCTGAGCTAATAAGGGTTTTTGACCGTAAACTCTAGTTTTTTTGTAAGAAAATTATGGAAAATACAATTCTCAGGTTCAAATGGGAACATTAGGTCCATTTTGGATCGAAAAATAAAATATTTCTGTAAAATCTGAGCTAATAAGGGTTTTTGACCGTAAACTCTAGTTTTTTGTAAGAAAATTATGTAAAAGACTATTATCTGGTTCAAATGTGAAACATAAGTCTATTTTTGGATCGAAAAATAAAACAATTTCCGTTAAATCTGAGTTAATAAGGGTTTTTGACCGTAAACTCTATTTTTTTGTAGGAAAATTATGGAAAATACAATTCTCCAGTTCAAATGTGAAACTTAAGTCCAGTTTTGGATACTCATAATGATGAGGACTGATGATTCTAATTCAATATTTTTTTCATAAAAACAAACTATTTTTTCATAAAACTTCGAAATTATTCAACTTTATTACGTATCTTAAAATGACAAAATATGCTTACTGCTCTAACAATTGTACTCTATGATTGGTCAGAGACACGATGTGGCTTTCCCACTGGTATTCTATGTCCGGTTATCGACACTACCTAGTCTATTGCATATATTAAATCAGTATTTTTTACGCAGTGGAACGATAAACACATAAGTAATATTTTTTTAAAAAAAATGTAGATGGAGCATTTTAATAAAGTGTGTTAACATAACAAGGTTATTGTAGCATTGAATGCCGACAAGGAGAAGTATTTAAACTATGAAACAAGTACAAGTGGTAGCACTATTGGAAATGTATGCATGCATTGTCATGACAGTAAGGAATTAAATTTCTTTGGAATAGCGAAAAAATTCAACTCTTATGTTGGTGGTTATGCGAGATTGAGATGTCCAGAGATAATTGCACTCAAAGAGAATGCCAACATAAAAATAATCGTTTATGATAGAGGACAACTCCTTGCTACTGTTGCAGGTAACACACTACCTACTGATACATCCAATCGTCAGCTTTCGGGTATTAGCATTCAACGGAAGGTCAATGAAAGAAAGGCCTACTCTTCTTCTAATATCGTAAACCTTATCTTGTCTACGTGCCGAAACTGTTACCTGTGTAAAAAATAATGTGAGAATAGACAGTGAAATTACCAGAAAAATAAAAAGGGCATTTTCAGAAAAAATCACTATGGAATATAAAGGTGAATCGATGAAAAACAAAGCACCAGCAAACGTTACTGCCATTGATCAAACAGTCAATGAACCAAATAATACCAAAGACGAAAAGCATATTGAGCAGGTTGATGACACACCAGTAAAAATTGTGTATGACTAAAAATGGAATAATGATTATTCTACTGATTACGAGCTAAGACAAGAAAATAGCTACAATATCAAGAGAGAACATGGTGAACTATTTTATGGAACAGATTCAAAATGTCCAAAATTGATCATTGATATTAACAATATATCATAATATATTTCTGTATTAATATTTTACATAGCATTATTTCATTAAAAATATTACATTGTTATGTATTCATTATTTTTAGAGTATGCTAGCATATCAAACGTTTAGAATGTCTGTTAAAACATCGAAGATGTAAGAAAAGGAATTTGCATACATCTATTGTCAGACACATGGGATAACATTGAAAAAATCTAGGTATCAGAATGAATAAATTCTTTATCAACATCCATTGTTGGATATGTCATTATGTCATTATGAAAAAATTGTAAGTAAGTAAGTAAGTAAGTAACAAACTCTTTCTTGAATTCACCTCTTGGATACACAATACAGAAATTTTATTCAGGAAATTATGAAAAAAAATTGAACAAATTCTTTATTAACATTCATTATCGATTGAAGTCGCTTTCTAGACAGACAATACAGCAACTTCACAGTATCTAAGTATAAAAGTGATTAAATTCTATATCAACATCCTTCTCGGATACATAGGAAAAAGTTGACAAAATCTAAGTGTTAGAGTGAATAAATTTTATTTATCAACATCTTTTGTCAGATACATCGAATAAAATTGACAGAATCTAAGTGTCAGAGTGAATAATTCTTTTTTATCAACATCCTTTGTCAGATACATCAAATAAAATTGACAAAATCTAAATTTCAGAATGAATAAATGCTTTAACAACATCCTTTATCGGATATGTTGGATAAAATTGACAAAATTTAAGTATCACAGTGACTAAATTCTATATCAGCATCTTTTTCTCGGATACATAGGATAAAGTTCGGGTAGAATTAACAAAATCTAAGTATCGGATTGATAAAATTCTATATAAACATCCATTTCTCAGGTACATGGGATAACATTGACAAAATCAGGTATCAGAATGAATAAATTCTTTATCAACATCCATTGTTGGATATTTCATTATATCATTATGAAAAAATTGTAAGCAAGTATGTAAGTAAGTAAGTAAGTAAGTAAGTAAGTACTTAAGTAACAAAATCTTTCTTGAATTCACCTCTTGGATACACAATACAGAAATTTAATTCAGGAAATAATGAAATTTTTTTTAACAAATTCTTTATTAAAATTCATTATCGATTGAAGTCGCTTCCTAGACAGACAATACAGCAATTTCATAAAATCTAAGTATAAGAGTGATTAAATTCTATATCAACATCCATTTCTCGGATACATAGGAAAAAGTTAACAGAAGCTAAGTCTTAGAGTGAATAAATTTTATTTATCAACATCTTTTGTCAGATACATCGGATAAAATTGACAGAATCTAAGTGTCAGACTGAATAATTTTTTTATCAACATACTTTGTCAGATACATCAAATAAAACTAACGAAATCTAAATTTCAGAATGAGTAAATGCTTTAACAACATCCTTTATCGGATATGTCAGATGAAATTGACCAAATCTAAATATCAGAGTCACTAAATCCTATATCAGCATCCTTTTCTCGGATACATAGGTAAAATATCGGATAAAATTGACAAAATCTAAGTATCAGATTAATTTTTTAGCAACATCTTTTATCAGTTACAACAATTATAATTAACAAAATTTAAATATCAGAGTGAATAAATGCTTTTTCAGCATCCTTTGTCGGATATGTTGAATAAAATATGCAAAGTCGACATAGCTTTATTTCATTTTTTAAGGTTAGTTTAGACAAGGCTATGTGCAGGCACGTAACCTCTTCTAGACTAACCTTGAAAATTTAAATAAAGCTGTCGACTGTGAACATTTTATTCAACATATCTGACAAAGGATGCTGAAAAAGCATTTATTCACTCTGATATTTAGATTTTGTTAATTATAATTGTTATAACTGATAAAAGATGTTGATAAAAAATCAATCTGATACTTAGATTTTGTCAATTTTATCCGACATATCCCATAAAGGATGTTGTTAAAGCATTTATTCATTCTAAAATTTAGATTTTGTCAATTTTATTTGATGTATCTGACAAAGGATGTTGATAAAAAAAAATTATTCACTCTGACACTTAGATTCTGTCAATTTTATTTAAAGAATTTGTTCATTTTTTTTTCATAATTTCCTGAATTAAATTTCTGTATTGTGTATCCAAGAGGTGAATTGAAGAAAGAGTTTGTTACTTACGTACTTACTTACTTACTTACTTACAATTTTTTCATAATGAGATAATGTCATATCCAACAACGGATGTTGATAAAGAATTTATTCATTCTGATACCTAGATTTTGTCAATGTTATCCCATGTATCTGAGTAATGGATGTTGATATAGAATTTAATCAATCTGATACTTAGATTTTGTCAATTTTATCCGATATTTTGTCCTATGTATCCGAGAAACGGATGCTGATATAGAATTTAGTCACTCTGATACTTAGATTTTGTCAATTTTATCCAACATATCCGATAAAGGATGTTGTTAAAGCATTTATTCATTCTGAAATTTAAATTTTGTCAATTTTATTTGATTTATCTGACAAAGGATGTTCATAAAAAAAAATATTCACTCTGACACTTAGATTCTGTCAATTTTATTCGATGTATCTGACAAAAGATGTTGATAAATAAAATTTATTCACTCTAACACTTAGATTTTGTCATCTTTTTCCTATGTATCCGAGAAATGGATGTTGACATAGAATTAAATCACTCTTATACTTAGATTTTGTGAAATTGTTGAATTGTCTGTCTAGGAAGTGACTTCAATCGATAATGAATGTTAATAAAGAATTTGTTCAATTCTTTTTTTTCATAATTTCCTGAATAAAATTTCTGTATTGTGTATCCAAGTGGTGAATTCAAGAAAGAGTTTGTTACTTACTTACTTACAATTTTTTCATAATGACATAATGACATATCCAACAAAGGATGTTGATAAAGAATTTATTCATTCTGATACCTAGATTTTGTCAATGTTATCCCATGTGTCTGACAATAGATGTATGCAAATTCCTTTTCTTACATCTCCGATGTTTTAATAGACATTCTAAACGTTTGATATGCTAGCATACTCTAAAAATAATGAACACATAACAATGTAATGTTCTAATTAAATAATGCTATGTAGAATATTAATACAAAAATATATTATGATACATTATTAATATCAATGATTAACTTTGGACATTTTGAATCTGTTCCATAACATAGTTCACCATGTTCTCTCTTGATATTGTAGCTATTGTCTTCTCTTAGTTCGTAATCAGTAGAACAATCATTATTCCATTTTGAGTCATACACAATTTTTAATGGTGCCTCATCAACAGGCTCAATATGCTTTTCGTCTTTGGTATTATTTGGTTCATTGACTGTTTGATCAATGGCAGTAACGTTTGCTGGTGCTTTGTTTTTCATCGATTCATCTTTATATTCCATAGTGATATTTTCTGACAATGCCCTTTTTCTTTTTCTGGGAATTTCACTGTCTATTATCACATTATTTTTACACAGGTAACAGTTTCGGCACGTAGACAAGATATGGTTTACGATATTAGTAGAAGAGTAGGCCTTTCTTTTATTGACCTTCCGTTGAATGCTAATACCCGAAAGCTGACGATTGGATGTATCAGTAGGTAATGTGTTACCTGCAACAGTAGCAAGGAGTTGTCCTCTATCATATACGATTATTTTTATGTTGGCATTCTCTTTGAGTGCAATTATCTCTGGACATCTCAATCTCGCATAACCAGCAACATAAGAGTGGAATTTTTTCGCTATTCCAAAGAAATTTAATTCCTTACTGTCATGACAATGCATGCATACATTTCCAATAGTACTACCACTTGTACTTGTTTCATAGTTTAAATACTTCTCCTTGTCGGCATTCAATGCTACAATAACCTTGTTATGTGAACATACTTTATTAAAATGCTCCATCTTCAATTTTTCTTTAAAAGATATGACTTATGTGTTTATCGTTCCACTGCGTACAAAATACTGATTTAATACATGCAATAGACTAGGTAGTGTCGATAACCGGACATAGAATGCCAGTGGGAAAGCCACATCGTGTCTCTGAGCAATCATAAAGTACAATCGTTAGAGCCTTAATCATATTTTGTTATTTTAAGATACGTACAAAAAAAAAATAATAAAAAAATAAAGTTAAATAATTTCGAGGTTTTAAAAAAAATAGTTTATTTTTATGAAAACAATATTGAATTACAACCATCAGTCCTTATCATTATGAGCATCTAAAACTGGACTTAAGTTTCAAATTTGAACTAGAGAATTATATTTTCCATAATTTTCCTACAAGAAACTAGAGTTTACGGTCAAAAACCCTTATTAGCTCAGATTTTACGGAAATAGTTTTATTTTTAGATCCAAAAATAGACTTAAGTTTCATATTTGAACCAGAGAATTGTATTTTCCATAATTTTCTTACACAAAACTAGAGTTTACAGTCAAAAACCCTCATCAATCCAAAATGGACCTAAGTTTCACATTTGAACCAGAGAATTGTATTTTCCATAATTTTCTTACAAAAAACTAGAGTTTACGTTATTAGCTCATATTTTACGGAAATCATAAAAAGCCGGAAATAGCAAATTAACCATCCCAAATCATAAGTTTCAGACAACACACACCGACGAAATACTAAGAAACTTTAGCTCAGAAAAGCCCTAAATAGTAATTTACATACCGCAAACATAAGTTTCAGATAACACACACCTACGAAATACTAGGAGACCTAGCTCATAAAAGCCGGAAATAGCAAATTACACATCTCAAATCATAAGATTCAGACAACACACACCTACGAAAGAGTAGGAAAGCTAGCTCAGAAAAGCTGAATATTGCAGATTAACGATCCCAAATCATAGGTTTTAGCTAACAGACGCCAAAGGAAGAATAAGAAATCTAGCTCAGAAAAGCCCAAAATAGTATTTTACATATCCCAAGCCACAAGTTTCAGACAACACACACCTACGAATTACTAGGAGACCTAGCTCATAAAAGCCAGAAACAGCAAAGTACCCACCCCAAATTGTAGGTTTCAGATAACACACACCTATGAAAGACTAAGAAACCTAGCTCTGAAAAGGCCAAATAGCATCCCAAATCATAGGTTTCAGACAACAAACACCTACAAAAGGCTATGAAACCTAACTCAGAAAAGCAGGATATTGCAAACTAAAGATACCAAATCATAAGTTTCAGACAACACACACCAACGAAAGAGAATGAAACATAGATAATAAAAGTCCTCAATAATAAACCACAAATCTCAAATCACAAGTTTCAGACAACGCACACCTACGAAATACTAAGAAACCTAGCTCAGAAAAGTCCAAAAATAGCAAACTGCCCATCCGAAATCATAGGTTTCAGACAACACACACCTATCCTTCTGCCATCAACCCATCTCCCCCAAAACACTTTTCAGCCATTTCTTGTTAAAATTTTTATTTCAACTCATTCATTTGGGTTTTTCGCTAGCAATTCGCCCCCCACTATCACACTATAACTACGCTAAGACATCCTTCTGACATCAACCCATCTCCACCAAAACACTTTTCAGCCATTTCTAGTTAAAAATTTTATTTCAACTAATTCATTCGGGTTTTTTTGCAAGCGATTCGGCCTACAGTACAGCACTATAAGTACTCTAAGACATCCCGCTGCCATCACCCCACCACTTGTGTATTATACAGAACACATCGAAGAAGTAAAGCTATCCGTTATCAAAATTCTTTTCTTGCCATCTACATCTCTCTTAGTGTCATCTTTTTAGTATACAATAACGTTAGACCCTATTTTAAATTGACAACACTGTTCAAACCCCACTTGTGTATTATACAGAACACATTGGTGAGGTAAAGCTAGGTCAACTCACAATATCATTCTATCATCGTTAACCATTTTCATAGATTGATGTTGTCTCAAATTTATAATAAAGTGCCTGAGTTAACAAGCCCTTCGGGGTTTCCTTAACTGCTAATCAGTTTAACTCTTTTTTTCTCAACCTTTATACGATCCATTCCGCAAATGTTATCCAGCTCTGTTTTTTCCCTATTATTCAAATAAGATCATTCGTACAGTCCAATTCGCAAATGCTAAACCCTTTTTTTTCTCCACCTTCATACGATACAATTCGCAAATGCTAGACCCCTTCTTTTTTTTAGAGCTATGATCGCAATGAATGGTACTTCTTATCAGAAAAAACGTCAATATCCAAAAGAAAGAAAAAAAATAAAACACGCCATGCTGAATGTGCTTCAAAAACCCATCTGCTTGAAAACATGTTTGTTATCGTTAACCATTTCCAAAGATTGATAGGTTTCCCAGCTTTTTTAAAATGTCCACGTGAAAGTGTGTTGCACATTCTTGTGCAATTCCATGTATGGTTGAAATATATAGCAATAACCAGTCTGCTTGTCTTATACAATCATAACCATACTCTCAAAACATGTTTGACCAATTTATAGGTAAAAAATTTGTCGCTTTTTGCAATGTCCACGTGAAACCACACTGTATATTCTTGTAGGCGTGAATGTATGGTTGAAATATATAGATAGGCTACTACTTATGAATGGAAATTCTGTGAGGCTTTCGATCTTTTAAATAACTGAAGCCATCACAACCTTTACAATAGTATTTTCTTATCGATAAATATATTATAGACATTTGTTAAAATACATTGAAGTACTTCGTATAAGTAAAGGAAGAAAAATACTACCATTTAAAATTGCTGAAAGCTAAGCTCCTAGCAGTATTTGCCATTCCAAAGAAAATTCCTGGTGGGGTTGATGATGGTCTGCCTTGTCTTTTCTATCTCTGTGCTTGTAGATAACAGGAATATAACATTTTAGCTGTGTAGAGAAACATTTTAATCGATTCCTAATCCCCCTACTTCTTTCAACATTTATCTAAAGCCTCATGAAGAGTAATTAGTTTGTCCATTAAAATGTACTTTTTTAGGAATCTACCCTATCTCCACCTAAATTAAAATCTCACCCCACCCCCCGCATTATAGCTGATACACAATTAAAGATCGCCAAACGTAACCTAATTTCATTACAACTAAAGTGAATTCAATTGGTTGAATCCAGTACTGCCACCGCGTGGCATTACATCTTTTGCAACTGGGAAGCCTAAAATATAGTTATTGACACTTTTAAATCAATCAGCTTTTTAAATTGAATTTTAAATTGATTGCAAATTCGTCTCTCTTTAGAGTAAAGTCGTAGTTTGGTGCCTTATTTGGCACCAAATAAGACTTTCCCCTGGCCCAATCTGTATGCTCACTTATGAGCTTAAATTTACGTTTGCATGAGCTCTCCCCCCAATGATATTGGACCTTCAGTTAGATACTATCACCCCTGGGAAAAACAAAACAAATAAACATGCATCGACGATGTTTCTTCTGACAAAAAAAAACAAAAAAAAAATGAAATTCTGCATTTTGAAGATTGGAGCTTGAAACCTCTACGGTAGGGTTCTCTTATCTGATGTATCTAATAAAAGGATTTTCAATGAGGTCGCTTGCTCTTTTTGGGGTGCTTCCCCTTTTTTCAAAAATCAGGCATATTTTCTCAGATTTTTCTTTTTGGGTGGGTAACAATAAACTGAAAGAATTGTGTATATTTAGAATCAGCATAAAAAACCAAAACTGCCGGTGTAGCAATTGTCATGAGAATTCCATTTCAGTTTTGGTGAATATTGGCCCCCGTCTGTTTTTACTTCCAAACTATTTGAAAAGATTTTCTTGTGCCGATTTTTTTTTGAACCTGTTCATTTTATTTAGTTGCACAAGAAAATAAAAAGAAAAAGAAATAAATTTGACAGCTGGATTGTTAGGATTAAATTTTTTTTTCTTCCGCTATTCTATTTTTCTTTAATGTCTGAATATATAAGGGATTTAAGTTCGAGGAAGAGAATTGTCCTGATATGAAAGAGGTACATTTTACATGACCGTTATAAAATCAAAACGTTGCAAAGCAAGTCTACATCTGTTATAATTTACCAAAGCAATAAATATTTTTGTAGTTTTGGTTTGAGTTTGATTTTCTTTTAAGATTAAATGCATAATAATTTAATATATTATTTATTAGATAGATTGATACCTTTGCCAGGAATCCTCTTCGTTCAATATTTAATGTATATTCTTTTGTTTTTGCAAGCAATTTCATTGCTCTTTTTTTGAGCTTTTTTCTAAAAGTATTTAAAAATAAACTTATTCCTAAAAAAAAATACTCTGAAATATATTCCCTGTCACCCAAACACCACTGCTATTTTGGTGTCTGCCCCCTACCCCTGGAAAATTTTATGCTGGCACCCTTTTTACTACTGCCTCACTAATACTGCTACTACTTCTCCTACTACCACCACAACACTGGGATAATAGTACTATTAAGGCTATGTTCATGAAGATTAAAGTTTTAGAGAATATTGAGGGAAAAACTGAGCTAAATCAAAGATACTATGTGCATTCAGATTGTCAATAGGGCCTGTCTCAAGAATTGATTTGGGTATTAAGTTGGAACTTTCAGAGAATGCTTAAAGGGGAAGATCCATTGACGAAAAGGCAATATGTGCACGCTACTGTTAATACTATTAGCATTGCTAAATCTACTAGTTCTACTTTTACTATTAATTCTACAGTAAAGGAGTAAAGTAAAATTAGAGCAAAAGTTTTACTCTAGCTACTACTTCTATTGCAACTACTTGTAAGGCTAAGAGAATTAAGATGAAAGTTTCAAGAAGTATATGAATGCACAGGTTATCAATAGGACATATCGGCAATGTCATAGCAATAGCTAATTTTATTAAGGTGAAACTTCAAATAATTGATAAGATGGATGTCCAACTGACCAAAAGGCAATATTTTAATATTACTGAAACAACTAGTACTAGTCCTATTATTATTAATACTTTCACTAGTAGTAATAACACTAATACTACTACTGTGACCACTATTACAACTATGCCGAAGGATATGAAAATAAAATTTTCAGGGGACTTTTAGGGGAAGATGAAATGAATCACAACACGCTGTCTGCATGCATGTTGTCAAAAGGGCTTATCAGCAATATCGTAAAAACAGTTTTGTGTGTGAAGTTGAAACTTAAAGGGTTTCTTGTTGGCGATGTTGAACTAACCAAAAGACAATATTTGCATCCTATCACTACTGCTTCTAATCATACCATACTACTACCACTGCTACCATTATTGATACCGCTGCTGCTACTACTTCTACTAAGGCTAAGGCAACTGTTATTAATTCCACTACTACTAATACTAGTGGTACTACTATTACTACCGGTTCTGCTACTACTGCAACTAAGGCTATGGGTATTAAGAGAAAATTTTTGGGCTATATTGAAAATTTATTGAACTAAATTGAAACCCACTATGGGTTTAACCAAAATTTGTAATAATTATGCGGAATATTTTCTGATTGTTTCAAATTGTAATTTTGCTCCTTACTTTCAGTTGAAAAAACTGTTTTTTAATATAATATCTGATCGTTTATCGAATAATGCCAGGAAATCCGCCTCTCCCCTCTACGGAAAATCCCCCCACGAAACAATTATTTCATGGAAAGTTTTTCCTGTGTACAATCACCCAGACAAATTCCTCTGGAAAATTCCATCCTCGCGGAAAATTCTCTTGGACAGTTTCGCCTAAAAAATTTTGTCTAGCCTATTTTCATTTGAAAGAAAGAACTTGTTGTATATTTAGTTTCTGATCATTTTAAATCTTATCGTAAATCCCCCCGTAGAAAGTTTTCCCGGGAATCGACCCCCCCCTTCCTCCGATGGAAAGGTGTTCCTGTAGAAAATCCCCCAATAGGGAACTTCTGCCGCGGAGGATTCCTCGATGGAGAATTTGTCCCGTGGAAAATCTCTTCCCCATGGGAAAAGAACAGACTATTCTAACCGCACTGAAACTATCCCCCGGACAATTCTCCACAACATCTCTACATGCAAAATTGAGTCACATAAAAAGAACTTCCTATACGGGTTCTAGCACATTCCCCCATGTGAAATTCCCCAGGAAAGTCTTGCCCCTAAAACTGCCCTTTCTACAGAAAGGTCTCGCCTTGAAAAATCCCCATGCGGAAAATATCAGAAAACAACTGCAAACATCAAATAACAGCTAGCATATGTAAATAATAAGTAAACTCTATATCTTAGAGCACTTTCCCAAGAGGCTGGGGGGTGGGTAGGTTATGTCATCCTCAGAGGCATAGTTATTTGATCTTGACACTATGCTGAACAAAATGGCTATTTCAAAATTTTGATTGGATTACTTCGGAGGAAAAGGTACGTGTAAACAGGGCTAGGTACCCTCCTTTCTTTTTGGTCACTTAAAACGGGCACTACAAATTTTAGTATTTTTTTCGAATAGCACCTCTCCCAATTTTCCAGGACTATTTTGTCGATACGATAACCTCTCTGAAAAACAAACAACTAAAAATAAAATAAAGACGCATCTGTGATCATTCTTGCGAAAAAAAACCCAGATTTTTACAGATAGAGCTTCGTACCTGAATAATAGGGTCTTTGATATGCTAAACCTGATGGTGACATTTTCATTATGACACCTTGACTTCTTGGGTTTCCTCCTCTTCTGAAAAATTAAATGAATTTTCTCAGGATCATAACTTTTGATGGGTAGCAATAAATTCAGTGAATTTTACATATTTGGGGTCAGGATAAAAAGCCAATATTTTATTTATGTATCTCTTGTTATCAAAATTCCGTTCTTCAGATTTTCGGTTATTATATGCTCGAGTTGCTCCTGACAAATCGTTACCACAAACTGTTGGATTATCTTAATAGAATTATAAAAGCAAAATAGCATCTGAAAACAGAGAGGAATTTTTATCGCTGTGAACCAGTTCAAATAAAATATCAAACTATGCTGTAAGAAATAAAGAGAGAGAGCGGAGGTGCACTGCAGAGATTTTTCTTCACACCGGAACGTTCTTCATCAGCAGCGCACTGCTGATAAATCGGCGTCTTGTTGGGGTCTACCACACATACCACAAGATTAGATTATAGGCCCACAAAAAAGTCTTTTTTCTATGGAACTGATTTTATGTAACTCCCAAGGAGCTACATCCTGCTCAAAAACACACACCAAAATTATAAGAAATACAAAAACAATTTACGAAATTAGCAACACTTTATTCTCTCCCAAGGAAACTGACTGTTACAATCTCGTTTAAAAGCATACCTCCATATCTCTTGACATAAATTGTTTGTGCTATTAAATTTTGCTGATTGAAGAACTCATCTTATGAAGAAATAAGGGGCTCCATTTTTCAGATTCTTCCAGGTTTAGGAAGAGCCCATTCAACATATATTCTTTTTAATTTCCACCCCATCTTGCCACTAATAAAACAGCTTGTTTCTTCTATTAGAAGACATCTAGTCAAAGCCCACAAAGTAGCATAAGTCTCAACTGCAGCATTTCAAGTAAAATGGACAAGAAAGTTTTCAAAAAGCCACTGAGTTCCTATCAGAAATTTGAGCAAAGATGTTATTAAACCAGATGTATGTGATTTTGACTGCCATAGCAAAAACGTCTTGAAACGATTGCATGTCAAGGGCTAACTGCTAGAACTAGAAACTATGGGTACCTTAAAAGAGTGGTAACTGACGCTAGCGTCGGCAAAAAATCATCTGCGCCATCTAACGTTTTGTGACGGTGATTTCGTGATTTTCTATCTGGATAAGATACACCTAGTTTAGCTTGACTGTGAAAAAATTGTGAAAACTGTGGCTACAAGTGATTAATTTGTTGTGATGATGTTGAACTAATAAGAGAAAAATACGTGTATCATGCTAGAATAGTGTGATTCTCTGGTTTTTTCCTAGAATTTATCCTAAAGTTTGGACCTTACACTAACGCTACCTAGCGGCGCTGCGTTCTCGTGTTCCTGGTTGTGTTCTGTTATCCAAGTTGCATTCTGTTACCTGTTACCGGAGTTGCGTTTTATTTGGTGTTGCCTTGATATCAGTGCTTGAAAGTTGCAGAATGCCACCAAAAAGGCATCGAGAAAGCCCCAAAAAAGGCAAAGACATTTTCGTTGCTTCTGACGAGAACCTGGATGAAGAATCTAGTGCAATGAACTTTGACATTTGCAAACAATGGCTTTGCATCGATTGCCTTGAAATTAGCAAACCCGAGTATACTCTTCTGACAAAAATGACAAGGAGATTAGGTTGCGAATTGAAGTGTCCTGTTTGTAAAGGTAACGCCCATAGTGGCGCTAGTGCAGCTGAAATACAAGCCATAGTTAACGAAACACTTGAACCACTTGAACCTGCAATAACTGCTGTACAGGACCTAGATATTCAAATCAGGAATGCAGTTAAACAGTCATTTAGTGAATTCAAAGAAGAGTTCAAGAAAGACATTGATGCCAAGTTCAAGGATGTGGAGACTCGTATTACTTCGCTTGAGCAAGCTCCGGGGGCTGCTAGTAATCCTGATCTGTTACAAAAGCTAATCAAACCTCAAGTAGAATCTCTTAAAGATGAAATGAACCAGCAGCTCGAGAGCCAAGTGAGAATACTGATTGCTGAATATAGAGACAAACAAAGACGCAAATTCAATGTCCTAGTATTCGGAGTATTGTCGCAACCCAATGATGAGACATTCATTCGTGACTTCTTATGTAACGAATACGGCCTACAACGGATAGCTGTAAAAAATGTTCGCCGCTTCGTCAGTCTCAATAACTCCGGAAATGAAAATGACTTGCATAAGGCGAGCCCCATTATTTTTTTGGTTGATGAATTAAAAATTAAGAAAGTGATCCTGCAAAAGTCATATGAGAGGAAAGGAACCGACCAAATTCAGTTTGGAAATGATGTTTCGAAAGCCGACCGTATAAAGAGGACGAAGCTGTATGAAGTACTTCATGCGCGACGAAATAATGGTGAAGAAAACCTAGTCATTCGCGGCAACAGAATTGTTCCAAAAAACGTGCCCACCTCGGCAGCCCCAGCTGCGATGGACACGAGCTAGAGGATTCTAAAAGAAATATAGATAGTAGTGTAAATAGCCCTGTGTCTTCTAATGTTGAAATAAGTATTATTGATGAATCAAGTGAATCTTTTTACAGTGCGAGATCAGTAAGCTGTATTCTTTCCGAGCAGACTGTTTTCATGAGTGATGATTCAAACCACAGCAGCATAGAGCATGGGGAATGTAATGATCTGGATAATAACGCACACAGCCCGGATAAAAGTTGCACGCATTGCATGAACAATGGTCTGAAAGTCGTCTTCTGTAACGTAGATTGTTTAACGTCAAAGCTCCATTAGATAAAATATGCCGTTTCGACGAGAAAAAGCGGACGTTTACGCTTTCTGCGAGATTAAACCTAAATGGACCAATACTCCTCTTGGAGATACCCAGATACCCGATTATACTCTTGTCACCAACTTATCTATAGAAGGAGGAAGAGGAATAGCCGTGTACATCTGAAGCTCTCTGAAGGTAGGAAGCATAGATATTAATTCAGATTATGATCCATATATTGAACAAGTGTGAATATCTGTCCTCCTGCCTTGTGGGCTATTTTACATTGGTTGCATGTATAGACGCCCCAGTTCCCCTAGCATTGAATCCTCCCTACTTGCTATGAGTACTTCAATTGATATTAAAATGAAGCTACGAGGAAACATAATTATTGTTGGTGATTTTAATCTCCCAAATATTAAATGGGTTAACGGATTCAGTTTTTCTGAAAATAGATTAGTAAGATCATTCCTGGAGTTCCTATTTAGTCATTCTTTGTACCAGGCAGTTAACTTCTCGACAAGACATAGAAATGGTCAGAACCCTTCGCTACTTGATCATCTACTAGCAAAAGACCAAGATTCTATAATAAGCATCGAGCCCCTACCACCATTTGGAACTAGTGACCACATTGTCATAAGTTGCAGTTTTAGACTGTATCCCCAAAGACTAGACTTTACAAAATACGTGTACACTGATTACAGTCTAATTAGTCAGGAATTGACTCAATGTGATTGGTCTTTCATTGATAATACAGATGTGGAAGAGCAATGGACAACTATGAAAAGAATATTATTGAAGGCTATTGAAAATCACTCTTCTACAAAATGGAAAAGGAAACAAAAAACGCTCCCGTATATCACAAAAGAAATTAAAAAGGCCAGGAACAGAAAAAAGAAATACTGGAAGCTGTACACAAAGAATCAAAACCAGACTGACTAGTACACGAAATATAAACAGGCGCGAAACCAGCTGAGAAGTCTCAACAGAAATACCACCGAGAAGTATGTAGAATCAGTGGCAGCTACAACAAAAACTAACCCTAAGAAATTTTGGAGGTATGTGTCATTGGGTAAGCCTGGAAGGCATTCTGTCACTCAACTTGTACAAGGTGAATCAAAAATCTGTGACCCAAGGGAGATAGCTAATGCATTAAATAAGCAGTTCATTTCAGTATTCATAGTTGCAAATAATGCCCCACTTCCAGACCCCCACAGTACGAAATTCAAAAAAGTATGCCGCCCATCAATATTACTAAAGTAGATGTAGAGACTCGACTAAAGAAGATTAACCCAAATAAATCAACAGGACCTGACGGAGTGCCCCCTCGGCTTTTAAAGGAAACGTATACAGTACTATCACATCCTCTCATCCTACTATTCCAAAAGTCTCTAAATACTAAATCTATCCCACAATATTGGAAGGAAGCTTACATTATACTTGTTCATAAAGAAAGCAGCAGAGATGAAGCCAGCAACAATCGACCAATTAGTCTCACCTCGGGAGTGGAAAACTTCTTGAAGGCATAGTTAACACAGCCATTATTGAACACCTAAATGAGAACAAGCTACTGTCTCCTAGCCAACACGGCTTCCACCCCAGTCGATCAGTTGATACTAACCTCATCGATGCTTGTGAGAATGTCACAGAACTTATGGACACGGGATCCCCAGTTGATATGATATTATTAGACTTAGCGAAAGCGTTCGATAAAGTGTGTCACAGGAGACTAAACTCTAAACACCACGCAATAGGCCTCCACGATGAAGTCATAAATTGGACGATGCAATTTCTTACCAACAGGAAGCAGGTGGTAAGAGTATTTGGGGACGGTGGATCAACTTTCTTCTCAGAATCAGCGGAAGTAGAAAGCGAAGTACCCCAAGGCACGGTTTTGGGCCCAACTATATTCAACATATATATTAATGATGAATCTTCAATCATAAAGAATAAGATATGCTTATATGCTGATGATTCCAAAATAATCGGTCCGATTTATGACCCCCAAAGTATCAAATATATCCAAACAGATCTCGACGCACTCTCAACGTAGGCAAAAACCTGGCGACTAGAATTTAATATCCAGAAATGCAAGGTCATACACTTTGGAGCAAACAACCCTCTCAGCCAGTATGTTATGGAATCCAATGGTGGCTCTAAACAGCCACTTACAACCAGTCACTGCGAAAAAGATCTGGGAGTTTTGGTTGATAACAAGCTTAAATTCAACTTACACACGCAGTCTGCAGTACCCAAAGCCAACCAAACTCTCGTTATAATAAAGAGAAGGTTCTGCAGTAGATCTCCAGCAGTGGTTACTAAGCTCCTAAAGGGCCTTATCCGACCAAAATTAGAATTTGGGATGTCCATTGCACGCCAGTTAACAAGCTTGACCAATCGATTCTGGAATCGGTGGAGCAGTTAGCAACAAAGTGCATGAAGGGTTTTCATAATTTGCCATATTCTACCAGACTCCAGAGGCTCAATATACCATCTCTCACATACCGACGTAAGCGAGGGAAGGATTGATGACATAAAAATTGATCTGCAACCACGATATCATCCCTGACTTATTCCAGTTAGATAGTTGGTCAAGAACAAGAGGGCACCCCCTGAAGCTCTACCGGAAACGTGCTAATACCAGGCTGCGAAACAAATTTGTCTCCAACTGCGCGGTTGGCATATGGAATTCCCTTAGCCAGAATGCAGTCATGTCCCCTAATACCGGAGCCTTCAAGTCAGCTGTTGACAGAGATTGGTGCAGCAAACCATGGCGCATAGTTTGGGATGTGCCCGATGAGCTGAATCACTATCATCATTGACCGGCGTCTACAGGAATCGTCCTTATCGCTGGCAAGCGCGATTTAAGGTAATTTTTAGAATAGAATAGAATATGATTTATTGGCTAAAATAGCACAAAAGCTAGCATAAGCACGTCAGAATTACCATAACAAAACAAATGTTATGGGATAAACATAAAACAAAAAATTGAATCAATAATAAAACAGATATTAGGGGATAAACAAGAAGAAAAAATTATATCAACTATTAAAATGGGAAACAAAATAGGGTACAAAATAGTTTTGGCACCTCGCTGCCGTCTTTTGGGGATGCAGGTTAAGTTGAATATTCGGAGCTCAATAAGCAGCGATTCTTGTATTAGAAAGGATTGGGGGGTTTTCTTCACAAGGAGGGAGAAAACATCGATGATAGTCAGAACTAAGGCACTTGTGACTAAAGTTCATGATAAGGATGTGACGTCGTGATTCCCATGTAGCAAGTTCAAGTTTAGCCAAGCCTTCATCGTATGTAGCATAGGCCATCCCCAGAATAGTTTTTATTGCTCTTTTTTGAATACTTTCAATTTTAGAATATTGGTCTTTGGTCAACCCAGGGTGCCAGACAGGACAAGCATATTCCGGACAGGGTCTTATATAAGAACAATAAATTATTTTAAGGTTTAGGATTGATATGGACAGCCGTTTGAGAAGGGAGAAAGATTTAAGGAGAAAACAACCTGACTTAAATAAGTGGGAAATGTGGGAGTTCAATTTAAGGTCGTTGTCCAACTGCACACCAAGCAGTTTAACAGTATTTAAATTTGGTATGCAAAGGTATTTATTGATAGGGGGTATATTTAAAAAAAAGAAAATAACATGAAACTGATTTTGGGTATGCTTAAGTTGAGTTTAACATTATCAAGATCATTCTTTAAATCGTTAATTAGTGAATCGAGTGTAACATTCAAAATATTAGATGTTCGAAAAAGGTTCAGTAATGTCAAATCATCCGCAAATTTAAAAGAGTTGTCAAAACTTGGTAAAACATTATTAAAAACTATTAAAAATGCTAAAGGACCTAACTTAGTCCCTTGAGGTGCTCGACAGGAAATCGAGGAAACCTGATGAATCCCTGTTGGGGAGGACTACACATTGCTCACGGCCAGACAAAAAGCTAGCTATCATACTTAAAACAAAATCTCTTGCACCTAAAACCTTTGCATTATCTATAACTGTCTGATGATCCAAATTGTCGAAGGTTTTGCTAATATCAGCAAAAACAGCTTCAACGTAGGAACTATTCAACTCAAGATGTTTGAAAATAGTATCAAGTATGTAAATTAAGCAATGCGTAGTGCTATGATTCGGCCTAATGCCAAACTGATTTGGGTTGATGTTATCATGAATATCGTCAAAAAGGAAATGGCAAATAAAACTTTCAAAGATATTAGAGAAAATGGGGGTTTTCGATATTGGTCTTAAGTCAGAGGGAAATTTTGGGGTCTTAGTTTTTGGTACAGGAGATATAATAGCTCGTTTAAAACACACTGGAAAAATACCATCTACAAAACATTTGCTAAAAATAACAGTTAGAGGTACACTTGAATACTGGGCACATTCCACAATCAATTTGGTAGGGATATCAC
This sequence comes from Artemia sp. Qi Xiang Cuo, assembly GCF_049724085.1. Lineage (NCBI taxonomy): Eukaryota > Metazoa > Arthropoda > Branchiopoda > Anostraca > Artemiidae > Artemia > Artemia sp. Qi Xiang Cuo. The sequence continues at coordinate 51,212,579 of NC_142794.1, forward strand.
CTGGGTATACTGACTTATTTGTGACAAGAGTTTCGAGTTTAAGTTGGGTCTGATGAATTTCAATCACAGGAATGTCACTCACTGCAGTGTTGGCCGGCATATGCTGGAGTGGCGGGTGAATTTTACAAATTGAAGCAAAATGATCATTTGTGACATCCGCACCCACTGGGTCACAATTACTGTCCAGTAAGAAAAATTTTGAAGAGATCTTTCCCATGAGATCTTGGACAGTGTTGTGGAATTTCTTAGGCTCCGAAAACAATAACTTATTGAGCACGTGCGCACCATGCTCCTTTCTTGCTTTACGGATTTCGCTAACAACGATGTTTCTAAGTTTTCGAGATTCTTGGAAAAATTCTTCCTTAAAGAGTTTATAACGTTCATTTATTAGGCACAAAATTTTTTTATTTATCCATGGTTTGCTAGTTAGATTTGCGAGTGAAATTTTTCACTGGAAAGGTGTCACAATATAACTGGAAAAGCTCCGCTGAAAACTTAGAAGCAATTTCATTACCAGTGGTAAGACGTAGGATATTGGCCCAAGATTTGGAACTAAGTTTTAATTTGAAATGGGTGACCTTTTCGTCTGTAATGGGTCTATAAGAATAACTGATCAATTACTTAGGGGAAAAGGAAGATAAAGGGGTCCGAAAAATGCATAGATGGCCACTTGCCCCTAATGGAGGGGCTATTTTGGGGACACAGTAGTAATCTTCAATGTTGGTAAAAATTAAGTCTAGGGTTTTATCACCGCGTGTAGGCGACTTGACCACTTGATCAAGGCTAAGAGCAGAGCTAAGCCACTTTTGGTCTAGCTCATTAAAATCACCACATTATGTAATTGCGGCATAAGGATACTTGCAGCGAATTCTGTCAGTATAAAGTTGCAGATATGCCGTCAGCTCCTTTTTAAATCCACTACGCGGAGGGTAATAAATAATACAAAAAATCATGCAAGATAATTCTTTTGGGAGGTTTTGGGGTTTTTGGGTCTGGTCCATAGCAATAGAACTTCGGTTTTGGAGTTTTTCACTATTTCAGAAAATTAAAGAATTCAATTAGGATGGTTAGATCGACAAAAAAAAAGAAGCAAATCCTCCAACATTAGATATAGGGATACCATCTTTGTCTATCCTGGGTTTAAAATGGGAAACATAATTTTGAATGGAACAAAAGTCTTAAGTTGCAGACCATGTTTCGGTAAGGCAAGCAATATATATCTGGTTTTTGTCAAGACTAATTTGAAGTTCATCCATTTTATTTAGTAGTGACCTTACATTCGCTAGAAGGATTCTGGGAAATGTGTAGGAGTAGGAGCAATGTATCGAACCAGGGTTTCTTGATTTGTTGTTGTAGACTTTTTGTAAGTTCTTGGGTTCATTTGATGTAAATAACGGGACTGAGGAGATGGACTGATTTTGCAATTTGAATGGGAGGGAGCTGGAACGTGACATGGAGGTCTTCTGAATGGGTTTGTTCGGTGCTATTGATAATTTGGAGTCATGCTGCTTTTGAGGGCTGGTTGGAACAGTGGGCTGGAATGGCGAACTTCGTTTTTTGGCTGATTAATATTCATAGTGATAAAAACACAGGAGAGGGTTTGACATTTGATGATAACTCTTTCTGGTATTATTAAAAAGTTTTTTGAATGCGCCATAGCCATGATTCAAACGAATCCGGTCACAACCAAAACAACGACCACTTCTAAACTTAAAACAAACTTTCTGGTGTAATAGTTGGCAGTCAGAGACCTTAAACTCACTCCCAACATTAAAATTCTTGCAAACATTCAGATATTTATTTTTTTTGCCTTTTTTGCAAAGATCATTCCAGTCAAACTTTCACACACCCTTATGTGTAGTCAGTTCATGACCGCTTATCTTGATTGACTTGACCTTTAGTTCACATTCATTAGTATTCAACTTCATGTTCTCCAGGTCAGATGAACTCTTAATTATATTATCCCCAAGGTAACTGAACTTTTGAACAATATAAGTTTGTTTTTTCACCTCTTTGTTACAGGAAACAATTGAATATTTATCCGGGTGGTTTTTACTAATGATAATTTCCTGATTTTGATCCTCATTAACATCAGACGACTTTGGAGGGATTTCATTTAGAGGCAACCTAAGGTCTATGATGGCAGATATTTCCTTGCTTATTAATTCTAACTTATCTCTCATTTCTACAAGGGAAAGGAGTGATAAGTCCGATAGGTGATTAGAACAACAAGTGCCACAAGTAGTAGTTTCAGTCTGGCACGAGGCATTAGATTTGTTGACTTCGCAATGGTCATTATTACTTGGAAGGTTTGGAACTAGAGGGGATGATCGAATTTCCATCACAATGTTCGCTAGGTCATTGCCCGATAGACGACGAGGGGGAGTAAGTGGGAGAGGCTGGGGTTGACTGGAACAAGTATCAGCAAAAGTAATTACCTTTTTTGGACTATCTTTGTTCAAACTATCCTTTTTCACAGAACAATCTAGGCATATCCAACTTTTATTCCATTGGAAACGTTCAATTCCAGCACATTGTTCGTGGAAATATGATCCACAGTCATTACATATCAAACAGTTTAAAATTGCCCTGCAGCGACATTCGGGGCATACTCTCCTAGTCATTCTTGGGGTTTAGGATAAAATGAAGTCTAGTCTCTAATTAAGTCCGAATATAATCCTTTTAATTCACACCTGTTCAAAAACTGGGATTTAATCCTTTAAAAGAATAAATATGTCTTAAAAGGTCAGAGACTGAAAAGCGACTGAAAAATCGATTTTTTTTTTAAGGTGACACTCGGCATTTCTCAAGCTTCGTAATCGTTTTTCTGTCAGGAACTAATATGAGATACTTGTTTAAACTCTAAATTTACAAATTACCCAAATTGTATTAATTATTCTTATTATTGCATTAAAAAATGCCACTTATCGCTAAATGCTAGATAGCGTCGATGGTCTTTTCTGCTGATAATAGCCTCTAGTTTCCATTCTGATAAATTAATCCTTCTCTTGGAATTGTAAGAAGAAGACGAAAAAAGTAGCCTAACACATTTTTTTTCAAAAATGAAAGAGCAGATTCAAATCCCAATTTCTAAAGTTAGAACAATAATGAAGGCATGCCCTGAGGCGGAGAACCTTGGCCAAGATGCTCTATTCCTGGCTGCTAAAGCTGCGGTAAGGAATTTCTTTCAATGAGAAAATAGACCAACAGTTACATGGGTGTCCATAAGGGGGGGGGCACCCCCCCCTGGCTGAATGATGCTGCCTTAGTTTTATATTTTTGTTCCGAGATTTCTATTTTATAGCATTAAAAGTGCCAATTAGACCAGGTTTGTTCCCCCTGGAATTCAGCTTAGGCTATGGGCACCCATGAACAGTTACACAAGTCAGGTGAATGAAGCTTTCAGGAAAAAACTATAATTCTAAGTTATAGATGAATTTAAAAACACCATTCAGTAAAATTCCATAAAGTTCTACCAAATCATATTATTGACTTACGCCTAAAGTGAATATACCACTTGATGCCTTTTTTATGCTGATTACAAATATAGTAATCATTTCTATCAGAAATGAATTTTAGCCCCCCTATATAGGCCAATTCCGGGTATATACTTCTACAACCCACCCCTGAGTGGACATTTATAGGGGGGGGGGGGCGTTAATTAAATTCTGAATTAAAATATAGTCATATTTGTAATCAGCATAAAAAAAAAGCATTGAATGGTGTATTCAATTTAGCTACTTTTGGGCTATCTTGGAAAGTAGTTAGGTTAGGAAAATGAATCTTTCAGGGATGGGTCTACACATTGAAGTAGCCTATGTCCTGGGAAGGTATTTTGAAGTACCTACCTCCACTCCTTCTCCCTCAGAGGGTCCTGACCTTTGATGACCTTCAAAAATATGTGTCAAAAATGTGAAACATAGCAAAATAGATCTTCTGCTTAAATGAAGTAGCATTGATATTGCTTAAAATTCTACTCAAATATCAGGGATTGCATTTTCATAACTAAACCCAGAGAAAAAGATAGCCTACTGATAACTGAGAAATAAGGCAAAATGTTGTTTTTTCAAAGTTTCAATAGGTATATATCTGTTTGTCAAAATTTCAATAGGTATAAACCTGTCATGTAGGCACATCTCAGGACCCTCTAGAGGGAGAAAGAGTGGAGGTCAGTATTTCAAAATACTTCCCAGGATATAATTTAGCCTGTAGACCCACCCCTGAAAGTTTCATTTTCCTAACCTAACTCCATTCCAAGATAGCCAAAAGTAGCTAAAGTTGAATTTTACCCATCATTCAATGACTCTTATTGGTTTTTCCAATTATAGTAGAGTAATCACTTCCTTCACAAAATTTTGATGTTGCTAGAGATTTGCAGCTCTTCAAAAGGAAACTTGATAATGAAAAAGGTAACAATGTATGCTCTTCTGGAGAAAATGTCTTAATAAGATAAAATTAGTTCCATTAAATTTCATATATTGATCAGTATATAACCTGAAAACCTCTGTAACTGACTTAGCCTAGGGGCAAAATAAAGTTACTGCTTGATTCCTTTTAAATGCACTATTCAAATATAATAATCAATTTACTTACAAATGCACCCCTGGTAAATTTGGGACACTTTATATTGCTGACCTAATTGATAAGGTAAATATAACAGTTAATGCCTTTTTTGGTAAATAGGCTATATTGATTAACAGAGTATTCAGATAGATAAGAAACTAAATTAACTTCAGAATCAGAATTTCATCCTGAATCCAAATGTGACTTTTGTTTCCATTGTAAATTCAGTTTTAACCTTTCCTCTCTATATAGCCCATACTATATATTTCCTATGCATTTATTGATTCTTGATTTTGTCACCATTGATACAAATGTACAGGTTAACTGGTTTTAATAAGATTGACACTAATACAATGACACTAACAGTGTGGCTTTGGAAAAAAATACCTAGTTTAAGATATTACATAAAAAAAAATCTTAATTTTTGGCTATACAAAAGGGTTAAAAACAACAATGATTATCTCATTATGTACAGAATAATTGTAGTTAACATGTTTAAACTACTGCTCCACTTTACTTTCCAAATAGCATATAATAATTAGTTTACTTGGAAATTCTATTTCAAGTCCATTACAGACCCTCAAAGATGATAGCCTTCTGTCTTATTTTTGGCTATATAAAATGGTCAAAAACAACAATTATTACTTAATTATATGCAGAATAATTTTGGTTCTCAATTATATATTTCTCATATGTTTTTTGGTTCTCAATTTTGTCATGGTTAATGCAATTTAGAGGTAAACCAGTTTAAACAAGAGTTATAATAGCAGTGGTATATGAACAGTATCTAAAATAAGAGAAAAGGGTATCAACTTTGAGGGTCCATAATGGGCTTGAAATTAAATTTCTAAGTAAAGCTATTATTATATTTGGAAAGAGCATAAAAAAGGCATTGAGAGGTATGCTCACCTTACTTGTAGGTCAGTAATTCAAACTGCCACAAATTACCAAACCCCCTCTCTGATCATCCCAGATGTAGCCCAAGAAATAGCCTAAATAATATCTATGTTCAATATATATGAGCCATAACTAACATAGAGACAAGATGAACACACAGCTTGATTTCTTTTTTGATGCTATTTGCAAATATAATTTTCAGTTAATGCTATTTCTTTACTCAGCTAGCCAATGAAGATCAAACACAAGGTCTCTTCAAGAAGCTTTGTAGCCTCCTTTTAATTACAGAATTAAGCAAAGTTTTTTTCTAGCTTAAGGGTTATCAATTATTGGAATTGTTAAGTGAGAAAACTATGTCTTTGACATCAAAGTTTTCAAAAGGAGACTAGACAAAGAATCAGAGACCAAGCCTTCAAGTTACAACTAGAGCTACCTATCACTCATGTCTTACAGATAGTGATAAATATATATGTAATTATGTGTAAAGGTGTTTGGCTTGGATGCTGATACTGCTTGTCATACCCAACCAACTTGCATACTCTATTGCAAATTCAGGTTGTACAGTTGTGTCTACTCTAAACCACAGAAGAATAATCTCTGAATTATACCTATCTATGGTCATTGCTACTTAGTGGACTTAAATTGCATCTATCAAGTATCCTCCTGTCAGAAGGCATGTGACTGGGCCATTTGCAAGTGAATTGATCATTATGTTTGGAATGAGCATAAAAGAAGGAATTTTACATAGTTGCTTTTATGACAATACAAGGCCCTTCCTGATAGTCCCATATATATCCTTAGGATATATGTCAAATTAAAAAAAAGGTGAATCTCTATAAGATTCCATAACTGAGGTAGGGACATGGTGAGCATCCTACTCAATGCCTTTTATGTTCTTTTCAATTTAATAATTGTTTCACTTGTGGATCCAATTTAAACCCCTTTAATGGACATTTAAAATGACACCTAATTCCTTATTATAGGCACATTTATTTTTTGTGTCACTGCTTTGTTGAAATTAAAACCCGTTTTTTCTTGCTTATTTTTTTATAAATGGAAAAGTAGTGTGGTCTAAAAAATTATTTAGGCTCACCCTAACCAAGAAGGATCCATCAAACCCTCCTCAAACATAAATGGTGCCAATTATACACTACTCTACATAATTTTATTAAGTCTCATTTTGATCAGCATACTCAAATAAGCTTTAAAACAGTTTCCTGTATTAACTGTTTATTCTGTATGGACTATATCACTGTTTAATGACAAAAACACGACATGCAAGATTCCTACCACTGAAACTGGAAAATTCAACACATAATTTTTCAATAATTTGAAATCAGTTGGCTATCTCAGAATATTCAATTGATTGTATTTTAGCTCTTTTTGAGCAAAATTTTAAAAGGTGTTAGAAAATGGTCAAAATATGCCAAACAATTATAAGTCAATTCTTCCCAAGTGAGACATTCAGCATGCATTGATTAAAAATGATCAAGTTCAGTAAACTTAAGAATTAATCAATCTTATAGTGCTGGCACTGCTATTTTGGACAATACCCTCTCCCTGACAAACACACACAAACAGCAGTTGCCAAAGCATCTCAGAGCCTTGGAATAATTAAGCATATAGACGACGAATTGAAATTTCATATTCATGCACAAGCGACTATTGCGAAGGCTAATCAGACTCTTGGCTTAATCAAAAGAACGTTCACTAGCAGATCTCCAACTGTTATGACCAAGCTATACAAGAGTCTAGTTTGACCAAGGCTAGAGTTTGGAATGTGTATCGCATGCCCAATCAATAAGACAGACCAAGCAGCTCTAGAATCAGTCCAGAGGAGGGCAACGAAATGTATTAGAGACCTCTATGATGTCCCTTATCCATCCCGTCTCCATAAGCTTAGAATATCATCTCTAACATATCGTCGCAAACGAGGCGATGTGATAACAGCATACAAGCTCCTAAATGCTGAGGATACCATTCCTGGCCTTTTCAACCGGACAATTCAAACAAAACTCGTGGTCATTCTCAAAAGCAATTCCGAAAACGAGCCAACACCAGACTAAGGAACAAGTTCTTCTCAAATAGAGTTGTCAGCTTGTGGAACTCCCTTAGTGAAAAAACAGTAACCTCTACCAGCGTGGATGCGTTCAAGTCATCAGTGGATAGAGAGTGGCTCAACAAACCGTGGTGCACCATTTGGGACGCCACAAATGATGATTAACTATCATCACTGAAGCTGGCGGACACAGGATTCGTCCTATCGCTAGCAAGTGCGATTTAAGGTAATATAGTGCATAGTAGATCATCCAAGGTCATGATAAAGCTGTTCAAGGGTCTTGTGCAACCATTGCTGGAATTTGGGATGTGTGTTGCCATGCCCCTGAATAAGGGTGACCAACAGAAAATAGAGTCTGTTCAAAGGTGTGCAACCAAAGCTGTTGATGGATGCAAGAACCTTGACTATCCATCTTGCCTGAACAAACTACAGCTCCCAACACTTGTCTACAGACAACAGAGGGGTGATGTCATAATGGCTTACAAGCTACTGCTTGCCAATTCCTCTTCTCAGAAGCCTTTCCAACTTGACAAATCATCCAGGACAAGAGGGCATAGTAAGAAGCTGCTCCAGAAGGGAGCTCACATCAGACTCCACAACCGCTGTTTCTCCAATAGAGTAATGCCCCCCCCCCCTGAACAGTCTTCCCAATGCAGCTATTACCACTTCCTCTCTTGATGCATTCAAGCTCACCATTGATAAGAATGGGTCCACCAAACCATGGTAAACAACAGAATGGGATGCTGCCAAACCAATGGCTCCCCATCATCACTGACCAGCAACCAGCAACTCTACAGGAGTTTTTCCTTATTTTGCTGGACAATGCGATTTAAGGTAAATTTAAGGTAAACGTTCATGATTTTTGTATGAATTTTGAACTCGGCTTGTAAGTTAATTTTTGACTCTTCATTATCCCTCTTTTTTCTTTAAAATTTTATTGAAGGCACCATTTCCTATGTAATTACATATCTCCACTCCAAAAGGATAATGACATCCTCATCATTTAAAAGAGTACTATCCTAAAAATTTTAGATATTTTTTTTCTTAGTTTTCATTATTGGCCCAGCATATTTACTTTGGTTTTATCCCCACACAGTTTTGTTCACTCCCACTATCTATGTCCTTGATATGCTTCACATTTAATAAATGTTAACCCTGTGGAAACGTGCTATATATACCAACTAAGCTTATTACTCTCTACCTCATACTCCAAGTTTTCTTTGAATTGTAATGGTGCTTGCTTAAAGATACTTTTACTTTTAGGAAATCTTTATTGTGCATTTGACAAAATTAGCTTACCAAGAAGGCCAAGACCTAGAGTACAAAAATTTAGCTAGTGTGGTACAAGAGAAAGACGAATTTGATTTTCTTAAAGGTAAGTACAATTCATTTTGACTGTATCCTCAAAATTCCTGTTTATATCACTTGTATTATGCTTGTTTGGTTTCCTTTGTGTTGCCCAACAATGATATTTAGTGTACACCCAACGTTTTTTAAGCGTCCTACTATCCTGTATACAAGGAGTTCTTCTCTCCCCCAACCACTCTTTAAGCTAAAAGTTTAACTGGTGCATAAATGAAAGCATTTTATAGTGCTGCACATGTAGTGTTTTAAAAAGCAATTTAGGGTGCAATAAATGTAGCCACTATAACAATTGAACTGAAGGTTTTATTGTTTAGAGGAAACATGAATTTTCAATTGGTGTGTCACTTTTGTCTGAAACTCAATAGGGATCCAACTAAAAGCCCATCATATAGACCTGTCACAGCTGCTTGCACTTTAAGCAAAATTTTAAATATGATTCAATTCCAAAAATTCTTCCAATAGATTTGTGTCATCAAATCTGGGTTTAAATGAAAAATTGGATGCTAACATTCTTATTGACACTTATCTATTATTATTAGAAGCATAGAAATTTGGTTCTGAAGTGTATTTTTGTTTGTTGGGCCTTACAAAAGAGTTTGCTTCGTTTTGTCATGGCTTGTAGTAATACGAGTTACCAAGCTTGTAGTAAATTAAATAAAAAAAAAACAAGTTTTTTTAAGCTGAAAGTAAGGAGCAACATTAAAACTTAAAACGAACAGAAATTATTCCATATATGAAAGGGGCTGTCCGCTCCTCAACGCCTTGCTCTTTACACTAAAGTTTTTTATTGTTTTAAAAGAATAGAGTTGTGAGAAAGGCAAACTTTAGCGTAAAGAGCGAGGCGTTGAGGAGGGGACAGCCTCTTTCATATATAGAATAATATATGTTCGTTTTAAGTTTTAATGTTGCTCCTTACTTTCAGTTAAAAAAAACCTGTTTTTTTTACTTAATTTTTGAATGTTTTTAAAAAAATACAGGTTTTGATCTTCGATCACTGTATATGAATAATTAAAACAAAATTTTACTATTAATTTACTTTTATTTGGTTAAATGGCTTTCTCGAAACTTGTTTCATTTTATTTACGAACGTTTTTATTAGTAATAAATATACGTAACTTACGAATTAACTTACGTAACGAACTTCTATATTCATATATTTTTAATACGTTATATTAGGGGGTTCGCCCCCTAGTCAATACCTTGCTCTTTAAGCAAAAGTTCGAATTTTGTTCCAATTCTTTAAAAATGACCACTTAATCACAAAGGCTGTTAATTAAAATAAATAGCTCTTATGAAAGTACTAAAAAATCTCTGGCTTAAAGAGTGAGGTATTGGCTAGGGGGTGAACCCAATCATATATGTAATATTTTCTGTTTGTTTAAAGTTTTTATGCTGCTGCTGTTGCAGTTGAAAAACTTGTTTTTTTATATTTAATTTCTGATCTTTTTTAAATAATGCTGGGAAGTCCAGCGTCCCCTTCATAGCAATGTCCCTTCCCCTATGAAAACTTCCTTCATGGAAAGATCCTCTCACATAACCCCCGACCCCCCCCCCACCCACTACCAGGTAAAATCTCCCCTGAAAACGTCTGTACTGTACACTTCCCAATAACCAATACTATATGTTAACATTGGGTAAAGTTCATAACGTTCAGCCCTCCTCCCGGGAACTTCGGGGGATTAAGTTATCCTAAAAGACATACTTATAGTATTTTCGAACATGCTGAACAAAATGGCTATCTCAAAATTTTGATCGGGTGACTTTGGTAAAAAATGAGCGTGGGAGGGGGCCTAGCTGCCCTCCATTTTTTGTCACTTAAAAAGGGCACTAGAACTTTAATTTCCATTCCAATGAGCCCTCCCACGATATTCTAGGACCACTGGGTCGATACGATCACCCCTGGGAAAAAAAAACAAATACACATGCACCCGTGATCTTTCTTCTGGAAAAAAAAATGCAAAATTCCACATTTTTGTATATAGGAGCTTGAAATCTCTGCAGTTGAGGTGTTTAATACGCTGAATATAATTGTGGAAATTTTCATGCCGATTCTAGAATCTTTAGGGAGTCTTTCCCCCTTTTTTACAAAATCAGCAAACTTTCGTCAGCCATGCGGCCTTTTATAACTTGGACTACATTTGATGAAACTTATATATTTGAAATCAGCATTAAAATCCAATTCCTTTGATGTATCTATTTGTATCAAAATACCGTTTTTTAGAGTTTCGGTTACCATTGAGCCGGGTCCCAATAACCAATACTATATGTTAACATTGGGTAAAGTTCATAACTTTCAGCCCTCCCTCTGGAGGCTTCGAGGGATTAAGTCAACCTAAAAGACATAGTTATAATATTTTCGACCATGCTGAACAAAATGGCTATCTCAAAATTTTGATTGGGTGGCTTTGGGAAAAAAATGAGCGTGGGAGGGGGCCTAGTTGCCCTCCATTTTTATTGGTCACTGAAAAAGAGCACTAGAACTTTTAATTTCCGTTCGAATGAGCCCTCTAACGATATTCTAGGACCACTGGGTCGATACAATCACCCCTGGGGAAAAAAAAAATAAACATGCACCGTGATCTTTCTTCTGGCAAAAAATGGAAAATTCCACATTTTTGTAGATAGGAACTTGAAACATCTACAATAGGGTTCTCTGATACACTGAATATGATGGTGTGATTTTCATTAAGGTTCTTTAGCATTTAGGGGGTCTTTCTCCCTTTTTTCGAAAATCAGCCAAATTTTCTCAGGCGCGTAACTTTTGATACGTAATATTAAACTAGATAAAACTTATATATTTGAAATCAGAATTAAAATCTGATTCTTTTGATGTATCTATTGGTATCAAAATTCCGTTTTTTAGAGTTTCAGTTACCATTGAGCCAGGTCGCTCCTTACTTACAGTTTGTTACCAGGAACTGTTTGATACGAGTGTGGTATTCGTCCATCGTTTTTTTATATGCTAATTCGAATATTCGACTACCATCCCACGGTTAGAAGATACCTTTTTGGTAACATCAAAATTCGGTCTGGAGTTTGGTAAAGACTGCATCTTTTTAGTGCATGTCTTTTTCCATGCTCCGACGCATTTGTACCATCATGTTTTACAGTTTTTTGTTGTTTTTTTCCCGAAGTGGCAAATTTAATTTTGGCTCCTTCTCATTTTAAGTTGGTTCTATAAGCTGCGGCAGCTTGGTATTAATATTTTCTCTTCTGTGGTAGCTACTCGTTATTCCGAGCTCGCTGATGTTAAGAGTAAAGTAAGAGCTGGCTACACTAAAGCTGTCCCAAATCGTGTTTTATGGAGGGAGTTCAAAACTTCTCAAAGTTTTTAAGAAGCCGCATTTACAAAATACTGAAGAAAATAATATTTACTTGAGAACTGGTTCAAATTGTGTTGGAAACCGCGTGAATTTTATAATATGGGGTTTTTAGCTCCCCTCTTGTTCCTTCATCTTTTACAGGTCTTTTTTTAACGAGTATTTTGCAATTGCTTTACGTTTTGAAACAGGGACTGTCAAAGAAAGTTTTATCAAGTTATCTAAGCATTACGAACAAGAGAAGCTTTATTAAGTAGTCTAAGCGTTACAAATGAGCTTGAAATAAACGATATTTCCACAGATAAACTATGAATAATAGCCTGTATGGATTTCCAGTAGAACTCGAATAATAAAAATGAAGAACATCCTGAAACTAGCACCAATATTGCCACAGTTTATAATCTAAAACTTAAATAGGATAACAACATATATTGAAAATCAGCAGTTGTCTCGTTTCAAACCCCAACAGAGGTGTTAGTTAGCGACTAGATATATTATGCATGTACATCCTCAGATATCAGTCTTTGGATCATAGCAAAATTTTTTATGGTCTTGCCTAAGATTCTAAAATTTTTTACATAATTCACTTGTTTCTTCTATGAGCTTAAAATTTGAATTTTCTCACGAAATAAGATTGAAATAAGGTAGAAAACAGTAAAAACCATAAGACTTAGGGAGAATACTGGGCCCAGAAAGCTCCCTTAACCTGCTTACCTACCAGGACCTTTCTTAATAGTTTCATGTTTTTTTTTTTTGTTTTTTTTTTACTAATGTCTTAAGAAACAAATTATATAGGATAGTGTGTGCACATAAAAGAAAAGGTAAGAAACTTTTATGGGGCTTTGTCAGCCCAATAAACAGAAAATTGTCTAGAAGAAACACATTTTAGAAGGGGGTGGACTGTTTAAACTGTACAAAATAGGTGAATTACACAAGAACTGTTGGAGCTTATGTACATGTATATAAAATGATTATTGTTAGTTAGGGACTGCACCTTGTACCCATCTTGTATATAATTGCCTGTGCACTGTCATCTGTAACCACATTGGGGAGAGAATGGTGTCTGTTATGACAAGGAAAGAAAAGAAGATTTATACTGGAATAATTAATAGTTTTGTTGTACAGGGTTACCATAACAGTATTTGTAACAGAGCCTGTGAAAAGTTGTTTTTCTATCTTTTTCTGATTTTTTTTTCGGCTTTTTAGAATAGAACAATACTTGGCCATGTTTAGTTTTTATATCTTTTGCGGGGCAAATAATAATTTTTTTATGAACACATGGATTTATGTTATGAATATATGTTAATGCTTACTCTTTACTCTAATAACCTAGTTTAACTTTTTGCACTAATCCCTACTACAATTTCTTTTTCGTAAGATATCATCTATCTTAAAATAAGATCAAAATGTTTTCCTCGTTTTCTGAAAGTTTAATCATAATAACTCTCATCCTTTTCCAGTTCGTTTTTGTCGACTTTTTTCTAGAGGGTTTATAAGAGGGGGAATTTAAACTGCTTTTCTTCGCGGGCACCCCTATATTCTCTATTGACGCAAAGAGGCTAAAGTTTCAGTTCTCGGAGGCCAAATTCGTAATATTTGGAACAACATAGAGCTTTAATCTGTTTACCAGAGCTCAAATAACTGAAAAGATTGTTGAAGGCCTATCCATTCCCTCGAAAAAATTTGATTAAGGCCCACGGTTCACCTTATTCAAAACTTTTTTCTCTGCCAGCTAATAGGGCCTTATCAGCCTCTTACGCTGACATTTGCTGAGGAAGGGGTTTCATTTCTAGATAAAGGGGTGTCATACAAAAAAAGACCACGAGGCAGGCGAATTGCATGACACTTATAGGGATATTCATTTATGAATATCCAAGAATGTTTATATAAGCCATGATTAGCTGGTGTTGGAGGCTGCAACATGTACCCCTTTCTTATATGCCTGCCTGTTTGCAGTCATGGATGATAACTTCTTCCATGTCTTAACGTTTTTTTATGAAAAGGAAAAAGAAATATCTTTGAAAAACTAATGTAATTTGTTATGCAAGCTTAACCTATTAGAAATTTTACATTTAATGGTGAAATGTGATCTTTGTATCTTTTGCCGAACTAATAATTTACCCTAAACAATATTCTCTGTAATGTGTATTGGAGATGTGTCTACACTGACCAAAAACCAACTAGTTTTGGTTGCCTATAATGGAATTCTAGGTTAAGCAGTATAGTACTGTTCAATTTCATAATTAAACTTCTTTAATTATGAATTGATACTTGACTATGTACCTCCCGACTCTTGCCTATGCTAAACTATGTTATATTTACTATCTCTGTATTATTGCAAATAATGCTGTACAATGTTTTAATTGTTTTTCTTTCTTATTTCAGAATTGCTGCCTTTCAAGAGAAAGTTATCAGACTGCTTTGACTTAATATCAGAATCAGAAAAGAAGCAAGTATTATAGGAAACTACACGTGTTTAAATAATTTCCAAGTTCACTTTTGACTCTTTTGTACCGAAATATAATATAAAAGTAAGACCGTTAGAGCAAGTAGTAAATAATTGGGGAAGAGTTTTGTTATTAAGGACAACCAGGACCAATGCCAATCTGGTGAAAAAATCATAGATTTTGAGGGTGAAAGAGGAGATGAGCTACCTTAAGATTACTTGTTTTGTGCCCACTTAGACACACTTCCTGCCGACTTAGCCCTATTTCTTTGAGCCAAAACACAGGCAGTACTTGCTTTTCGACAGAAATCTTCGCCCTGGCATGCCAGGTTCAGGTGCAATGAGCACCTGAACAGGAAGCCAGACTGAAAATAAAAGATATGTTAAAAATTGTTAATAAGTGCGTTGATATTGAAGTGATATCATAACTATTAATCACGCTTTTTACTGGTTCTATAATGTTTTGCTGGGAAAACATTTTGTCAGTGTTTTTTGTGTCCTGGTTTTGTTTGTAAATATTTTGTCTGTTTGCATCCACCTCTCTCCAACCCACAGGGATGATTATGCTTCAGTACATTATTTTACGTAACGACTTATATCTAAGCCCATTGGCCTTGGGGACCCCAGTATAAAAAAAGTTCCCTGAAAATGGGACACTCAATTCACCCAAAATTAAGATCTTCGGCTAAGCAATAAAACGTTCTGTTGGGGGGGGGGAGGGTGATCGCGGGGCCTGAGATGATCCAAAGACTGTTTGTACCTGATCACTTCAAAACTTCCAGCTGGCAGTTACTGGTCCAAGAAGAACTTCGAAAGGACGTTAATCTGGGGGCATGCCCCCCTTCCCCAAAGAAAAAGGGGCTCAAAAAGGGCCAAAATATTTTTCTGAACAACTCAAAACTTATATTCCTAAGTTCTTGGGACAAGAGAACCCCCATACACAAGAAAAAAGAGAAAAATTGGTTCCTCCCCCAAATAGGGCAGAAAACTTTTTCTTTTTTTCTCTCTGGACGATTTGAAACTTACACTCGTCAGTTCTTGGGCCAAGGTAGCCCTCATTCACCAAAAAAATTAGGTTAGTGTCCTCCCCAAAATTGGGACCAGATTTCTTTTCGATTGACTTACCATTCATGTCTCAAAGTCCTTGGGTCAAACTCTACTCACAAAAAACGAAGAAAAATCGAAAACAAGGGTTATAAAGTTGGGGCCCTAAAAAAGGCCAACAAACTTTTTTCTCAATGCCTTAAAACTTGAAACGTTTATCTCTGGCAAAGTGGCCCTAATGCTCAAGAGTAATTTTAATTTGGAGGCATTGGTCCTTTCAAAATTGTGGTTTCAAAATAAATCCATTTTTTCAGATTAGCTTGAAGCTTTCCGATTAGCGTTGCTGGGCTAAGTAACTACACATTTTCTTTGGAGGTCCTTGGCCATGTAGATTCTATTTTATTAAAAAATTTTATTCTTGAGGTATAGTCCCTGTTGGGTGTTTTATGTCCCCCAATTATTTGTCAGCTAAATCTCCTTTTTGTTTTTTATAAATTTCTTAAACACGAAGACGTGACAAGCCATGAGTTATCAGCCTATATGTTTTAGCTATGCGGTTATTATTCATCCTGTTCGTTTGCTTTTTTCTAGTTAGTTAATTTTATCTCATTGTTATTGGGCAGCGACCATTACTATGCTGACATTGGTCACTCGCCTCGTTGAGCGCACGAAATAAGAGGTATAGCAGTTATCATTTTTGTATATTTTATGTTAGGCTTTGTGCCAAGTAGACGTGGGTCTTTACTTTGTGCTTTTCTTCGTTTGCCCACTAGGGAGGTAAATACCATTAAATTTAAAGTTGATGCATAGCTTTCCTCTTGTCTTAAAAAAAATTATAATATCTGATTTTAAAGAAGAGTTAATGTATTCAGACTTGGTATTATTTGTAGGATTTTGGTAGAATTATATAGAGTAGACCCCGAAGCCGCGCCGAAAAAAAACGGCGGCGCCCCGCCGAACTTGCATCAGCGCGCTGACGCCGCCGCTGATTCTATCGGCGGTGGCGTCACTAATACGCCGCCGTTTTTTCTCTTTTTTGGTTATCGATAGCGACCTCCGGGCTTCAACCGTCATCCCGGCTAATCTGTTTCTTAAAAATAAATACTGTCATCTTGGGCTCGCCATATATATCGGTTCATAGGAAGGAGAAGAAGGAATTTTTCTTGAAACAAAAATTCTACCTTCCACTAAAAAAGTCTGGTCATGTTTCTTTCTTATTTTTCGCATTAACAGAGATTGGGAAAAGAGCAGTAGGTAATTCAGTTTGTTGTCATAGGCAGCGCAATCGAGAGGTCTAAGTAAAGAACAATGTTGGCACAATGTATTATTTTTTTGTTTGTTTTTTTTTTTTTTTCAATAACAGGGCAATTCGTATAGAAGGAGTTGTCGTAGAAACTCCAAAAAGGGCTCATTCGATTGGAAAAACTAGTGCGCTTTTCAATAGTCGAAAGTGATTAGAAGGTAGCTAACATCCCGTCCACGCCCACCCTTTCCCCAAACACATCCACTCAAAATTTTAAGATAGCCATTTTGTTCAGAGTAACTGATTTTCAGAGAGAAAATATGTTTTTTGAGGAGGTTACTCCCCCACAACCCTTAGAGAAAGGGTTTTGTAGTTATGCCCTGGAGGTATATAAGAACGATGTTGGCACAACGTATTATTTATTATTTTTTCCTTTAGAACAGGGCTTTTTATATCGAAGAGGTTGTCTTAGAAACTTTGAAAAGGGCTCATTCAATTAGAGATTGGATTGGCTTGTGCCCTTGGTAATAGTCAAAAATGATTGGAAGGCAACTAACACCCCGTCCACGCCCACCCTATCCCGAAATACATACAGTCAAAATTTTGAGATAGCCAGTGTGTTTAACGTAGTTGAAAGTTCTGGCCATTAGGTCTTAGAGGATGACAACCACCCTCACAGCCCTTAGGGTAAGGGTTGTAATGTATGCCCTGGGAGCATATACGGTGTTTATAGAAAGCGTTGTCGTAGAAACTCAGAAAGGGATCATTAGTTTGGAAATCGAAAAGCCTAGTGCCCTTTTTAATAATCGAAAGTGATTGGAAAGCTTGACATTTTTATAGTAGAGATCGATGTGGGTATAATGTATCATTTTTTTGTTGTTGTTGTTGTTTAGACAAGGGCACTTCGTATCAAAGGAGTTGTCGTAGGAACTTCGAAAAGGGCTCATTCGATTGAAAATAGAAAGGGCTGATGTCCTTTTTAATAGTCGAAAGTGATTGGAGAGAAACTAATCCTCCTCCCACGCCCCCCCCCCCCATTGCCTTTATGTTTAAAAAGTAAATTTTTCCATAAGATTAAATCAAAATGCACTGTGTTTATGCTAATTCCCAATAAGGCATCTCAGCAGTATCTCAAGCACGACTGAGGGAATTTTGTTCAAACTTTCAGGGCTTCTTCTGCTCTTAAAATTTGACCAAATCAAAATAGCGTAAGTGTATCCAAGCTATCGAAGAAAGTAAACAAATTTTTTTGCGGATGTTATCAAGTTTTCCATTTCAGGTCAACTAGAGGAGGTATGAAACTAAATTAAACACTATTATTTGTGTCCAGATTTTTATAAGGGTCTATGTTGTTAAATTTTGCTGAAAATTATTTTCCAGCATACAAATAGCAGGCCAAACTATAAATTCTTACAAAAACGAAAAGATTTGAAGTATGATTTTCTTTTTCCCTAAAAAGAATATGTCAATATAAAACGAACAGAAATTAATTAAAAAAAGTGTTTCAAAAAAATAAGTTTTTTCAAAGAAAAGTAAAGAACTCCATTAAACCAAAAATGAGCAAAATTAAAGTCAAATAATCTACCAAGCGTGAAACTACCACAAATCAGCATCGATAAATAAATGAAACCCAAAACGAACAGAAATTACAATAAATAACCGAGTCAAACTCAAAACGAGCAGAAATTAACATAAGTTGTGCTCAAAACCCCTATGCGTTCCCAAGGCCAGAACATAATTTGTACTTCACTGACAAAAATACAAATTAATATGCATTGTCAGTTTAATATACAAATACTGATATTTAGTAATCAAAATGTTAATATTATTTGATTTATTAAAATTATAAAAGTAAAAACATTTATATTTTTTCAGTAAAGTGAAAATTATGTTGTGGCCTTGGGAAGGCATAGGGGGTTTTGAGCCCAACTCATGTTAATTTCTACTCGTTTTGAGTTTGACTCAGTTATTTTTGTTCGTTTTGGGTTTCATTTATTTATCGATGCTTATTTGCGGTAGTTTCCCGCTTGGTAGATTATCTAGAGCTAGTATAGAAATATATCTATAGAAATGAATTACATTTTTTTGCAGTTAGCAGAGCACACTGAAGTTGAAGTAGCCTTAAACTTTGACTTGAAACGTTATATATTGACCACTTCTTTCAGAAAAGAATTTCGGAGGGTTATTCCGTGTTGATAAGAAAAGAGGGTAAAGGTGCAGTTTAGTTCCTCCTGTAGTGTAGTGCGCAGGAGCCCTATGGTCAAGGTGCAGGTTTGTTCTCCCTTATAAAACAACTTATTTCAGCAGATACAAAGCAGAAGGCCATTTGCAGCATTCTGTGGGACCCCAAGGTCCAGTACTAGTATCAGATCCCGCAAGTGGCAGTTTATGATCGTCAAGTTCTGGCTGTACCAGACACAATTGCCCCAGCTAAACGGCTTTTTAGCACGACAGGACTGATAGTGTCTGAAAAAAGGCTCCAGGCAGAGTAAACAAACTCACTTTTGTTACATCAATTTTAACTGAAGTGATGTAACCACTGATTTAAAATTGTTGGTGTTGTTAAGTCATGGTATCCGATTTGTATACAGTGTTTTTTCGATGTTGTTATTTGTTGTTTTTTTTCACTTCTCCTTTAACAACATAGGTTTCCCTGGGTCTAGTGGCTAAAAATGAGAATTCTACTTGGTCTGATCGACGATGAACATAAACACTTTCCGCACGGCCCAAAAAAATCTTGTTTTGTCACATTGGTCTTGTATGTTTCTAGCCAACCATTTAAAATTCCTTACTAAAATCGAGGTTGAACGTGCTTGGTGAAGTGGAATTGTTATTATTATTTTTAATCAGAAAAATCTGCGCGCCGTGGCGGGGCCCCCGTGTTAAAACGGCGGCGCGCCGCCAAAAAATTTCGGCGCCCTGAATTACACAATTGCCGCCGTCATTTCGGCGTGGCGCGGCTTCGGGGACTAATATAGAGTCATAGCTACTGCATTGGTTTGAGTAGTCTTTGACTTCTGGAACCTCCTCTATATGGAAGAGGCTCTCCTATGGTGAGAAATAATCTTTAAGGAGATAATAAGGCTTTTAAAGACAGTGTGTCTCCAGATATCGGAGATAATCTGTACCTTTCCGTACTGATTCAAAGTAGATGAAGCAACTTCCATCAAATGAATTCCTTCATAAAGCAGACAGTAGGTGCATTTTCATAGGTCGTTCTGCTTGTTTGCCCATCCAAGTTACTTAAAAATTAGGTTTGAACTTTGCCCTTCTTGTTTTCAACGTGATCAATAGACAGAGTGTGTAAAAGCAGAAAGGACTTTGTATACCTTATGGTTGAGATTGTTTTAATAGCAGTATGTAGATTAAAAGAAAAGCAGTAAGGACTGCAAAATTGCAATTGGTGTATTCAAATCTAGTAAACACAGAAAGCAGATCACGGATTTTGAAAATTATTCAGCTCAAGCAACGAATAAAATTTTGGGCTATTATTTCCTTACAGAGTTGTGTTTCGTATAAGGTTTTCGGTTCAGAAAGGTAACTTTCAGTTCTGAAACTGGCCGTAATGGTCCTCTGGTTCCAGAGAAACAGCTAAAACTAAATTTTGAACATCACAGGATAAAAAAATGACCCTTTATTCATGACCACAGCTGGCTAAAATTGACATTAAATAAAAAACGAGTTTTTCAACTGAAAGTAAGGATTATCATTAAAGCTTAAAACTAACAGAAATTATTCCGTGTATCAAGGGAAGATGCTCCCTCCTTTGCCCCTTGTTCTTTACGCCATAGTTTGACTTATTTCCTGATTCTTTAGGAATGATGGCTGAAATAAAAGGGCCTTCTAGTCGGAACTAAAAACTTTAGCGTAATGATCGAGGGGAAGAGGAGGATAAAACCTCACTCATATATGGAATAATTAATGTTATTCTCGAGATTTAATGTTGCTCCGTACTTTCAGCTGAATTAATTATGTATTTAATCTTGATTGTTTTTTTCATATCATGCCTGACTCCCTCCCCCCCCCACCGTGGAAAATTTCATCCAGAGAATTTTTCCCCGACGAAAAATTCCTCCAGCAAAAACTTTCTCCCAAGGAAGATTCTGTAGGGATAGACTACAGAATAAGAGCATGTTAAAATCATTTTAGGAGCTCAGTATGATACTTATGAAGATAATATCTGGGCAATATTTCTTCCGACCCTTAAAGGAAGAAAATATGATCTGACGGTGAAATTCGGCTTCAAATGTCGTCGTCTGGCGCCCACCGAAATATTTTCTTTGATGAAGTTGTTTACACTGGGAATAAGTGAAGTTGACGACGTGGTGTTGGGTAACAAGAAGATCGATCAAGTGGATAGCTTTACTTACCTAGGTAGTACCATAGGACGCGCAATAACGCTTCCTAAGTAAAGAGTGAAGCAGATATAATGTATTATTTTCTTTTCACCAAGGAACTTCGTATAGAAAGAGTTGTCTTAGAGACTTCCGTAGGGGCTCATTCGCTTGGAAATTGAAAATTCTAGTGCCTTTTTTAAGAGCCAAAAAGGATTGGTGGGGAACCAGCCCCCCTCCCACGCACCTTTTTTCCGAAAGATATCCGATCAAAATTTTCAGATATCCATCTTGTTTAGCATGGTTGAAAAGTTCAATAACTATGCATCTGGGATGTCGACCCCCTCCCCCCAAGAGTCCTCGGGATTATCAGTTATGCAATTCGTCCATTTTTTACATTTATTATCGGGTAATGGGTACATTTTTGACCTTTGATATCCAAGAAGTCCGAAGGCATTTAGGTGAAGCTTTCAGGGAATATTGAACTAAATCCAGACACGCTATATCCATGCAGGTTATCAAAAGGGCTTATCTCAGGAATGACTTAGGGTATTAAGTTGGAACTTTTAGGGAACGGTGACGGGGATGATCAATTGACCAAAATGCCATATGCGCACCCTACAACTACTACCACCACCACCACTACTACTACGGCAGCTACCATTTCCATTACGACTACTACTAAGGCTAAGGGTACTAAGGTGGAAACTTCAGGGACTGTTGAGGGGAAAGTAGAACTAAATCGAAACACACTTTGTGCTACAGGTTTTAAAATGGGTATATCAGCAATATCTTAGGACCAGACTAGAGTAATAAGTTGATCCTTTCAGGGTATGATGAGGGGGGTGTTCAACTGACCTAAAGGCAAAATAGGCATACTATTGCTACCACTATTACTACTGCACCGGCTACTATTACGAAGGCTATGAAGGTAAAAATTATACGCAATATCGAGGGGCAATTTGAATGAAATCAAAGCACACTATGTGCATGCAGGTTATCAAAAAGTCGTATCAGCAATATCTTAGGAATGGATTGGAGTATTAAGTTAAAGCTTACAGGGCATGTTATGGTGGATATTGAACTAACCAAAAGATAATATTTGCATGCTGCTACTACAACTACTTTTACTGCTACTACTACTATTACTACCACAACTGTAACTACTACCGCTAAAGCTAGGGGAAGAATGTCAGAAAATTTTGAGAGGATGTTGAACAAAATCAAAACAAACTATTTGCATGCAGGTTGTCAAACGGACGTATCAGCAATGTCCTAGGAATTGCTTAGAGTATTCAGTTGAAACTTTCAGAGTATGTTGGAAAAATCAAAAGCGCTATGTGCATACTGCTACTACTATGACTAATACTACTACTGAGGCCAAGGGCATTAAGGTGAAACTTTAAGGGAATGCCGAGGGGCGTGTTGAATTAAATCAAATTACACTATGTGAATGCAAGGTGTCAAAGCAATATCTTAGGAATAGCTTAGGTTAGGTGAAAATTAAGGGGGATACTAAGGATGAATTCGAATTAAATGAAGACACACTATGTGCATGAAGGTTGTCGTAAGTGCGTATCAGCAATATCTTAGGAATGGATTAGAGTCTTAAGTTTAAACTTGCAGGACATGTTGTGATGTTGAAATAACCAAAAGGTAATACTTGCATGCTGCTACTGCTAATTTCGTTACTACTGTTAAGGTGAGAATTTCAGGGAATGTTGAGAGGATGTTGAACTAAATCAAAGCAAACTATTTGCATACAAGTTATCAAAAAGATGTATCAGTAATGTCCCAGGGACTGCTCAGGGTGATAAGTTGAAAAGTGTTAGGTGTTTAACTAACAGTTGTGTTAGGTGTGTCAGGGTGATAAGTGTTGAACTAAATCAAAACGCTATAAGTGCGTGTAGGTTACAAATTATGTTCTGATCTTCAGAAGGCACGTGGGCTTTAGCCCTTCTCCTCTTGGTGATAGTTTATGTTTGTTTTGAGTTGGACTTGGTTATTTATTGTAATTTCTGTTCGTTTTGGGTTTATTTATTGATGTTGATTTATGACAGTTTTACGCTGTGACTTTATTTCTGCTCGTCTTTGGATTAATGTAGTTCTTTATCTTTCTTTGAAAAACTCCCTTTGTGTAAAAAGTTTTTAGAATTAATTATTAGAAAGATGGTGGATGTACTGAGAATGTTAAAAGTACAATAGACAAGGTCGATGGTATTTTTTCGCATCCGACAAGTTTGGAAAAGTACGAAAATAATTCTGAAAATCAAAATTAGAATATTGGAAACTGCAATGATGACAATGGTCAAGTATAGTTCTGGAACGAGGGGGGGGCTCCAAAAGATGGAGGAGGATTTGCTAGAAGTTTTACGGAGGAATTGTCTACGGATTTTTTTGGGGACCCGTCTGACTGACTGTATTTAAAACAGTAAGCTGTACAAAATGTGGTTCTATCCCGCTTTTTAAGGCTATCATGAGAGAAAGGTAGAGATGGCTAGGACACGTTCTGTAAACAACGGATGACAGATTACCAAAAATCGTACTTTTTGGCGAACCATCTAGGGCCAGACGAAAAGCAGGTCGTCCCTGAATGGGGTGGGAGAAGATTTAAGGAAGTACTTGAGAGGAATTGGAGCTTCTTGGGAGGATGAGAAGAGAGAGACATTGAATAGATTGAGATGGAAAGGAGCATGCGTGGCTGTGTTGGCCTTAAGCAGCTTGGTGCTACAGGAAGTTGTTAATAGTATTGTTTCAGATTTACGACTGAAGCCCTGTGCCAAACAGCTTACCCGGGCGAATGGTCTTCAAAAGTTAAGTTGTGCTATTATGGAAAATAAGGGAGTTATTTATTTATTTATTCACTTATTATCGTTATTCGTTTGTTTTAATCCAGGTGTTGAATTGAAACTTATTATTCACGTATATAGCTAAAACATCTAGAAAACGGTGTACACAAAATATCCGATTGGATACATATGTAATATTTAGGTATTTCAAATTACTCCTTTCAGTTTGGCCTTGCTTTCATAATATGAAAGGTTGGACTCACAATCGGTATTAATTTATTTTAAGAAATTTCTATTTTTTTCAAGATTTCAGCTTGTATCCACTCGCAACGCTTATCACATGTAGAGTTATCTGTAGAAGGTGGAGTCGAACGAATGCTGTAGAATGTGGAGTCGAATACATTGAGTATAGAGTCGGAGATCCATTTTTACTTTTGCTTTCCAATCTTTCTTCGTGTTGATTCGTTTATAATATAGCCAAAGCAAAAACGAGTTTGAAAACCGGCAGTAATTTAAATCCGTGAATTTACTGGATAAAGCCTTCCTATATTTGACTATATTATGTTGTATTCACTATACGATTTTGTTACAGATAATATAAAGCATAATTTTTTCTTTCTTTCTGATTTAAGAATTGCTGCCTTTCAAGACAAAGTCATTGGAGTGTTTGACACAATGTCAGATTAAACAAAGAAGTAAAATAGGAAAACATGTGAATCACTTGATTTTGATATTCCGTTTTTGACACCTTTGTACCAACATATAATTTAAAAGTCAAACAGGTAAAGTACGCGATACAGAACTAGAAAAAAGTTTCGTTATTAAAGACAGTCCAGTAGCTCCTCCAGGTATGTAACTTAATAAGAACCAGAAGACGATGCCAACCTGAAAAGAAAAGAGATAATGAAAAATTGTAAACATGTGCTGTATAATTTGCTTCTAGGCGTTTACCCCCCCCCCCCCTCTGTGGAAAATAAGGCTTCCCAAATTTGAGAGTTTTATTTGAGTTTTAATTTCCGCATGGGGAAGGAATTTTGGTACTT
Organism: Artemia sp. Qi Xiang Cuo; assembly: GCF_049724085.1. Lineage (NCBI taxonomy): Eukaryota > Metazoa > Arthropoda > Branchiopoda > Anostraca > Artemiidae > Artemia > Artemia sp. Qi Xiang Cuo. The sequence goes on from NC_142794.1 coordinate 51,237,682, forward strand.
GTGTTAATACTTGTGTATTGCGCCACTCACTCAAGTTTACGCTGTGTAAAATTCGAGAACACACCGATTTTTCGTTAGCTTCTTCGTTACTTTAGAAATAAATTTCGGCTATAGATAAGCACATGGGGGGGGGGGGGTAAAAATATAGCGGGTCTGCATACAAAATATGTTTGGTACAATTATTCTGCATATTAAATAGATAGATAGATAAGTGTATTTTAAAGCCAAATATAAGGCCATGAACACAGTAAAGTAACATAAATGAAAGGCACAAATAATATAAACTTTGATCAGCGATCATCATAAAACACTTCAATGAAACACTACATTAACCTAACAATAGTAGCCTACTTAATACTTGGAAAACGGTCATAAAAACACTTAACACTTGGAAAAAACACCGAAATGAAACATTACATTTACTTTATACTGGGTTTTTATTTCTTTTTTTTTTAGTTAACAAAATTTCCAGATACCTCGCTATTCTTCTTTAATTTTTTAGTGGTCATATACCTAGAAAGAATTGTTTTCTGACTTCAAACTGTCCAAATACTTTACATCCCCCCCTGAAAATACCCCCCCCCCCCCCCGTGGAAATGAAGGCTTTCCAAATTTGAGAATTTTATTGTGTTTAATTTCCGTAGGGGGAAGGAGTTTTGGTACTTGTGTATTATGGGCAACTCACCCAAGTTTACGCTGTGTAAAACTCGAGAACAAAACTGGTGTCTTCGTTAGTTTTTTTCAGCTTAGCGCGAGACAAGACAAAGACAAGTTACAGAATATATGGGAAATATATAATTTGGGCTATATATTTGCACATAGGGGGGGGGGGGTGAGGTATTTGGTATACAACAACAATTTTGCTGTTGCTTCTAACTCAACTAACTTTTTAAAATTTAAATTTTCGGCGTTTGTAAGGAATAAAACGGGGAAACAGTGACGTTTTTTTTTTTTATCAAATTCTTTAATCACAGGTTTCTTCAAAAAAGCTATATCTTGAGACAACTTTGTCGGGGTGCAAATATTAAAATTAATACTGGGAGTGGGGCGAACGTCCCCCAAAAGTGAAATATTATTCTTCGTGTTATTATAGGGAGGTTTGCCGTAAGGCTCAAACTCAACACCCTGAACAGAGAGACTATTAAACCGGTTTTGAAGTGGGAGGGGAAGAGGTTCACTTTTAAAAGTTGGGGGGTAAATTGAGAGAGCAGCGGGTAAAACTTTAGTCTTTTGTAAAATTTTCTTCTATTAGAGGGGAAACCATATCTTTTATCTGAATAATCATGGGTGATCAGTGAAGCATTCACTGGTTTATGATTGGACTTTAAGAGCGAAGCTTTAACTGGTCGATTGGATGGAGCGGATAATTTTTGGGACGGACTATTTATTACAGGATAATTTTCGCATGTGGGAACTCTCAAACCAGACTCACACTGGTAGGGTAGCCAGGGGGGATGGGAAGGCAAGATGATACTGGGAGAGGGAAGTAAAGTGGAGGGTGTCTGAGAGGGGAGGGGTCGGGTTTGTTTCGGCAAATAATGGGTGGACCTTTGATGTAATGGTGGGAAAGGTGGGAAGGTTTGATGCAAATCGTTTTTGATAGGTTTTTGAAGTTTGTTTACCGGGACTGACCAGGGAACCGATTCAGGGATCGACATGGGAGCGATGGGGACGTAGCCTGGCCCACGGTCAGGGTAGCTTTTCTGTTTTTTGACGAATTTAAATTCTTAAGTGGGATCGAGACCTAGAAGCATGGGCCAAAATACAAGCACTGTCGACACATGATAAATCTGCACATAAATTAAGATGATCGAAAGAACAGGTATTATTTTTGTAACATCCTGAGATAAAATACCTACAAACATTTAAATACTGACAACGATTCTTTTTCCTATAAAAACCACGCTCGAAAAACCTACATATAATATTTCGTACTTTATTGGTAAAGGACTTGCGCGTAACTTTTTGTTGAACTATTTTCTCGAAAACAATCAGCAGTTCATCTTCAGTCAGTTGAAGGTCACGATACTTATTCCCGTCAGTTACACTTACGTCAGCTAGTTTAACACTTTCCTGAACCTCATCACCGAGAATCATTCTCACACTGTGTGCACTTTTCAAACAGTTCGTGGTAACGAACTGTAAGTAAGGAGCAACCTGGCCCAATACTCACCAAGACTCTAAAAACCGAATTTCGATATAAATATACACACCAAAATAGTCAGATTTTAATACTAACCTCACATATAAATGTTTTATCATATTTAGTCTTACCCATCAAAAGTTCCGCACCTGCAGAACTTCACATTGTTTTAGAAAAAAGGGTAAAAGACCCCCTAGCAATTATAGAACCTCAATGAAAATCAATCAATCAGATTTAGCGTATCAGAGAACCCTACTATAGAGGTTTCAAGCACCTATCTACAAAAATGTGGAATTTTGCATTTTTTGCCAGAAGAAAGATCACGGATGCGTAATTTTTTTTTTTTTTTTTTTTTTTTCAAGTTTGATCGTATCGACCCAGGGGTCCTAGAATATCGTAGGAAGACTCATTGGAACGGAAATTAAAAGTTCTAGTGACGTTAGATGAAAAGTTTTAAGTGACCAAAAAAATGGAGGGCAACTAGGCCCTCTCCCACGCTCATTTTTTTCCCAAAGTCCCCCGATGAAAATTTTGAGATAGCCATTTTGTTCAGCATGGTCGAAAATGTGATAAATATGTCTTTTAGGATGACTTAATCCCATGAAGTCCCCGGGGGGAGGGCTGAAAGTTATGAACTTTACCCAATGTTAACATATAGTATTGGTTATTGGGAAGTATACAGACGTTTTCAGGGGGGGATTTTTTATAGTAAGTGGGGGTGGGGTGGGGCTTTGGTTATATGGGAGGATCTTTCCATGAAGGAATTTTTCATGGGGGAAGGGACATTGCTATGAAGGGGGCGCCGGATTTCCCAGCATAATTAAAGAAAGAAATCCGAAATTAAATTTAAAAGAAAAAAAAAATTTCAACTGAAAGTAAGGAGCAACATCAAAACTTAAAACGAACAGATATTATTACGCATATAATTAGATTCGCCCCCTAGTCAATATCTCGCTCTTTAGGCCAAAGATTTTTTGTATTTTCATAAGAGTTATTGGTTCTAATTAACAGTATTTGTGATTAAGGGGTCATTTTTAAAGAATTGGAACAAAATTTGAACTTTAGCTTAAAGAGTAAGGTATTGACTAGGGGGCGAACCCCCTAATATACGTATTCAAATTCTATGAATAAAGAATTTCGTTACGTAAGTTAATTCATAAGTTACGTATATTTATTACTAATAAAAACATTCGTAAATAAAATTAAACAACTTTCGAGAAAACCATTTAACCAAATAAAAGTAAAATTAATATGCAAATTTTGTTTTAATTATCCATGCACGGTGAGGCAAAATCCAAACCTGCAATTAATTCAAAAACTTTCAAAAATTAAATTAAAAAAAACAAGTTTTTTTTAACTGAAAGTAAGGAACGACGTTAAAACTTAAAACGAACTTAAATTATTCCGTATATGAGTGGGACTGTCCCCTCCTCAACGCCTCGCTCTTTACGCTAAAGTTTGACTTTCTCACAACTCTATTTTTTTAAACAACAAAAAACTTTAGCGCTAAAAAGCGAGGCAGTGAGGAGGGGACAGCCCCTTTCATATACGCAATAATTTCTGTTCGTTTTAAGTTTTAACGTCGTTCCTTACTTTCAGTTAAAAAAACTTGTTTTTTATATTTAATTTTACGTCACTTAATGAGTTACAAATCTGATTGCTCGGGGTTTGTATAGAATTATTCATATCAGAGCTAAAAGGAGACGAGCGTAATTTCACGGGTGGCACGGGAGAAAGGATTCGCAACTGATTTAACTACATTATTAGGGTGTCAGTAGTAGCTGTTTTTTTTTGTCAATTAATTTCTGAAGGTAACATATATCAGATTGGAGTGATTCGTGGGCATTTCGTAATGGTAATAGATCATTCTGAATAGCTGAGAGTTGATTCTCAAGAACGGAACATCTGTTAGTTAAAGCTGAGATTTCACTAACGTGTTCAGAACAATTCGTGCATGGGGTTTTATCCTTACTGCTGGGCCTAGTTACTGTCTTATTTTGGGGACTAGAAGTCCTTGGTGCGACTATGGGTGTGTTTTTGACAAAGAATCTAGGTCTAGGGCTCGCTCGTGGCGTAACTTTGCCCGAAATTTTCATACCGCTGGTAATTGAAGGTGAAGTGGGGAAGTCACAATTTAAGCACAACCATACTGGTACTTTCTCTTTTGCTCCAAGCGTGATCCTTGCACACTTGGGATGCCACCATTGACTACATTTGGTGCACTGAACTGTCCAACTGGTTGCTGGGAAACCAGTCAAGTGTTTATGATTACCTATTCCACACGAAAGGAACAGTAAACAAAAATATCCTTTGCTCTTTAAAGACAACACAAAGGACAAGTTAGACTCCATGCGACAACCCGCAGAAAACTAGGAGAAAGTTAAAGCAACTATTTTGGAATTTGACACATTGGCAAGGACTTACAGAAATGATCACGATCTACCTAAGTCATTTAAAATCTTACCAATAAGTAAATTATCATCAACATGATCGCCAAACAGCTTCAAGGCCATGAAATGACATTCTAGGCAAAGGACGGGAAAATCAGATTTAATAGAAACTGGTAATATGGAGTTGAGGAATTTGTATGTCATGAATTGTACTACTTTAGCCTTAAAGGGACAGTAAATATAATAGCAATAAAAAATCGTAGAAGTAAGAAAGGTAGGTTAGGGCCCTAATACAGCTTACCTCTAATGATGAATTCTTTGTTTTCACTTTTTACAAGGAAAAACAGAAGAATAAAAAAAAAGCAAAAGGTTGCATTGATTTAGGATAAATATCTAATCACAGGTTTCCTCGGATATAAATGTTTACGGTTGGTCTTGTTCCCCAAGTTATAGAAGCATCCTATTTGTGTTATTTGATCAGTAACATTCAGCCTCAAAGGGGTTCTAGCAGAAGATCGTCAGTTTGGAGTAGACAGGATGACAACTTCAATCCCGTGTTCACACTTTTCGAAGACATTCTACTTTGATAACTACGACCTCATCTAATAAGATAGTCACAAAGCAATATAGACTTAAGCAAATGATACACACTTGTTTTGAAATTAAAACGAGAGTGGGCAAATTAAAAGTAGTTGTGCTGTAAGTGATATTAAAAAGGCTGTTGAAAAATAAGTTGTTTTCTAAATGAATTTTAATGATAAAATTAATAGGATATAAAATTGATAAAATGGTATTAAATCATGAGTATTAGTATTCTTATTTTTTGTATTTTAATTTTCATTAATGTGTGTTAAGGAAGGAGCTGAGTGTTGAGTATTCCGTTAGTGATAGCAGGATACATGATATTGTAGATATGTTTTGTTTTTATTTTTTAAACCCCTTCTGAGGTAAAAGTAAATTTTAATTTTTCCGACCTTGTAGATTTTTTTTTCATTATTACAGGCTTCACGGCTCCATCACAAGTAATGGTATGCCGCTATTCCCGGTAATTGCCCCGCTTTTTATTGTTGAGGTGTTAAATATACCTTCTCTTGAACGCCTCGATACAAGGATTTTCAGATGAAACTCGCTTTCAAGTATTCCTGGCGACGTGTACCCTCCACAAAGTAGTCCTCCCGTGATGTATTTTTGCTAATTGATCGAAAACGCTCTACTCCATCTGGAACCAGTTCTGATAACCTCCCCAGATGGAGGGCAATGCATGTATTTGTACAACATCAACATAGACGAAACGTAAAAACGATTCAGGATCAACTGCAGGGGTTAGGCATCAGAGTTGCTAGAAATTGCTGCGCGACCTACTCGGTTTTGGACACTTTGATGAGGAGCGATGTGGCCAATTGAAGTACCAGTAAAGAGAGGTTTCCTCCTCCATGTCATTAATCATCCCTCCTCCAGACCATTCCCGAGCATTTAGAGGGGATTTGGTTATGGTAAGTTTTTTTGTTAATAATTTATATTAAGTAAAATGGAAAAAAGTAAATAAGTGGCCTCAATCACCTTTTATTACGCACACGCTCATTAGACTGTAATGCATAATATAAAGTAGCTCAGCTTTACATGATGCTTGCTCTAAATCAAAACTAAGCGAATATTCAGTTAAAGATGTTCTACTTACTTGTAATATTGCTAATAATACAGTAAAAACAGTAGACTGAAGAAACATGGAAAAATATACGATTGCCACTAGTGAGCCTCCATACACAGATGTAAATAGCAATCTTTCCCGTGCAAAAATGTAATTAGCAAACGTGGTTGGTCCCTTCAGAAAGATAAAACTGAAAAAAAAAAAACATCAAGTGACAGAAAAATACTTTTAAGCTCTATTTTCAGAAAAAGAACTCGACGACTTGTATTTAATACAATCCTGCTGGCAGAGTCCATTTCTTTTTGAAAATTGTGAATAAAACAATTTATACATAAATTGTTGCATGACGCATGACCACGTCTAATGCTAAACGGAAAGCAGGTCATCCACTGCTGGGATGGGAGGGTGTCGTAAAGAAAGATTTAAGTGAAATGGGAACTTCCGGGGAGGGTGTAAAGAGGGATGCTTTGAACAGACTGGGATGGAGGCAGAGCGTGCGTACCTGTGTTGGCCTCAGGCGGGTTGATGCTGCGGTGAGTTGTTAGTAGTAGTATTCAATTGTAATTTTCTGAAATATCTAGACTCCACAATAGCACAATTATCGTGTTATTATTTAATTTAAAGTCACAATTTCCTTTGCAATTCAATGAGATATATGGCTGTTTCTTGTTCCGTGTCTTTTTCTTTAGCTGTTCAGAGTCATTTGTCATTTTGTGTGATTTAACAAGTGTCATAGATGCTAAATATTAATTCCTCCTTCTATCCTTTACAGACTCTAAAATAACATGTGCTTCATTAAATTGTAATTTTTTGTCAAGCAGTTTGTCATTTTGTGCAATTCAATTCAATTCAATTTATTTATAACCTGTCAAAACAGAAAAGGGCACAAGTCCCCTAAATGACAGAGTACATAAGAGAAACAAAAGAAAAAAGACAAGAAAACTTATACACTGAACAAAAACAAATAGTTTTTACAATAATAATAATCATAGACATAATCACAAATCATATATCATAATCACAAGATAAGAAATAAATCAAAAGACATAAAAAAAAACTCATAAAAATAAAGAGCACCAATCATGATTTAGTTTACTGGCGGAATGTTTAAAATCTTCTACTCCTTTATCAGTAGTTATCGAAGGGAAAATGAGCTTAATTTTTAGGGACAAGAATGAGTTACTGGTCCAAGGGGGAACATGTAAAGGAATTTAGCCAATTTAAAATAAAATACGGTTAGCAAGTTTTTTTTTTTGAAACAGGAAAAATTTGCCCAATATTATACAGAGCAAGAATGTGAGGCACAGTTGTACTATTAGAAAGTTTGTAAAGAGGGAAATGACTAAGGTTTGTAACATTAGAGACCATTGACACATAAGCTAACCTTGCCTTTTTTTCAAGATTTTGAATGGCAAGCTTAATAGTCTCCTTAATTGAATTTCCAATGGGCATTCCCAGGTAAATAAGGTTTTTAGAGAGGGAGATACAAGTTTCAGTAAGTTGGAGGGATTTATCAGAGTATCCTTTGAGGTTGAAACCGACAGCTACAGTTTTATTTTGTGCAATGTTGCATGCGTCATAGATACAAAAAAATTACCACTCCTGGGGCAGATATGATGTAATTTATGCTCTTGAAAGGTGCTCATAAATATGATGTCACTCATTTGAATTTTTTTCCCCAAAAAATTAAGTCTCTTAACGGATTTTTTCAAACTCGTGACCTATCTAGACCGTTTTTTTTAGGCCAGAAACTGCCAGGGTGTGAATTTTCAAAAAAAAAAAAAAAGAAATGGAGCCGTTTAAAAAAATATATATACACACATAAACAATTATTCCGGCTGATGTGATAGCAACTTCTACAATGAGGTTCTTTGATGTTTAAATACATTGTATACGCATTTTTAATGCATTGAAACATTTTATCATAGGCAGCACAATAGCCTCTTAAGAGTCAAAGTGATCGGAGGGCAGTTGCGCCCCCCCCCACACACACGTCGCATTCCCTGAAATGCATCTAATAGAAATTTTGAGAGAGCCATTTTATTTAAAATAGTCCGAGTGTTGTACAAAAAGACCTTTGGGGTTGCTACAAAAGCCCAGAGCATGGGGCAGGAGGTAAAAATTGGGATTTTGGGACATTTAGAGTGTTTGTGGAGTGGTTGGTTGCATAAACATTATAGGAGGCTTATTCAGTTGAAAATTGGAAGTTCTAATTTCCTTTTAAGAGTCAAAAGTGATGGAGGGTAGCTCGACTGCCTCACCCTGGACCCCGACTGCCCCTCTTTCCACCAAACGAATCTGACTGAAATTGTGAAATAGTAATTTTGCTCAAAATAATCCAAAGAACATATGAAAATGCCTCTAGGGTTGACACAACCCCCAGTGTCCTAAGGATAGGGTTGTAAGTCATGCCCTTGGGGGCAAACAAGGTTTTTATAGAATGGGTCGTCGTATAAACTTCAGATGGGGCTCATTTGATTTGAAATTGGAAGTTATAGTGCCCCCATTAAGATTCGAAGTGATTTGAGAGCAACCAGCCCCCCCCCACGCTCATCATTTTTGTTCATTCACAGAGCTCTATTTTGCTTTTGACCTATGCTTATGTGTAGGTTATCTGATATGCCAATTGTATTTCTTCCTCGGTTTACCCATAACAGCGCTATAATACGGCATAATAGGTTTATAATAGCGTTCGCTATTTTTTGGGGCTAGTGATTACGCCGATTTTGGGCTATACGTTCTGCCGAAAACCTGGTAACCGTGCCCCAATCTGTGCATTAAAAGACATCCAATCAAAACTTGGAGATAGTAATTTTGTTCATTGTTGCCGAAAGGTCCTGAAATTATGTCTTTGAGGAAGACACCCCCGCCCCCACAGCTCTCAGGGCAAGGGTTGTAAGTTATATCCTGGGGAAATATAAGGTTTTTATAGAAAGGGTGGTCGTACATACTTCGGAGGGGACTCATTTGATTTGTAATCCGAATTTCTAGTGCAATTTTTAAAAGTCAATGTGATCAGACGGCAGTTACCCCCCCCCCCCACACACACACACGTCGTGTTTTCTCGAAATGCATCCAATAGAGATTTTGTGACAATCATTTTATTCAAAATAGTCCAAAGATCATATAACAATGCTTTTGGGGTCGATGCAAACCACCAGAGCCGGGGGACGAGGGTTGTAAGTTATGCCGCGGGGGCATTTAAGGTATTTACGGAAGGGATGGTCGTTTAGCTTTAGAAGAGGCTCATTGGTTGAAAATTGGAATTTCTAGTTTTCTTTTAGGAGTCAAAAGTGATGGAGGGCATTTAGCCCCCCTCCCCTCCCCGACAACCCCTCTTTTCACTAAACGCATGTGATTGAAATTATGAGATAGCGAACGAGCAGAAATTGACATGAGTAGGGCTCAAAACCCCTATGCCTTCCCAAGGCCAGAACATAATTTGCACTTTACTGAAAAAAAAAACAAACTAATTTTAAATGTTTTCACTTTTATAACTTTAATAAACCAAATATTATTAACATGTTAAGGCATAAATATCAGCATATGTGCATTAAACGAACAATGCACACTCATTTGTATTTTTTTTTCAGGAAAGTGCAAATTATATTCTGGTCTAGGGAAGGCATAGGGGTTTTGAGCCCTACTCTTGTTAATTCATGTTCGTTTTGGGTTACATTTATTTATCGATGCTGATTTGTGGTAGGTTTACACTTGGTAGATAATTTCATTCTATTTTTGCTCATTTTTGGTTTAATGGAGTTCTTTACTTTTCTTTGAAAAACTTATTTTGTCGGAAAAAAGTTTTTTAATTAATTGAAATAAACAACCGAGTCAAACTCAAAATGAGCAAACATTAACATAAGTTGGGCTCAAAACCCCATTTAAAATGGCTGATAACAAAACTCCTGGTAGCGCATTCTCCCTCTTCCTCCGAGAAATTTTCCGAGTACCCTTATGATTCCCCGCCTCACAGTCTCCACCTCCGTCCTGATGAGTAAATGCAATACTTCATGCTACGTAGAAAAAGATTGTCACAATGGGAGGGATACTATCACCCCCTCCCCCTTACCGCCAATAATAAAGTAAACTAAAATATCTGGGAACTAGGAGGGATTAGCCCCCCCCCCTTTCCCCAACTCACTCTATACTAATCTGAAGGATCAATGAGTGCTAGGATATTTAAGCATTGAAAAGCACTCTTTGGGGCATCGACCCCCCCCCCACAAACAAAATGACCAATTACCATATCTAGTATGGGCTACGTGACTTTTCAGGCAAATTGTGCAGCAATACTTCCTCTGCAACTGGGAAGCTCAGTTTTATAATGTTTGGACACTTTTAGATCGATTGAATATTTCAGAATCTTCAACCGATAGCAACTTGGTCCTCTTTGGAACAAAATCATAGTTTGGTGCCACAATATGGCAGGAAACGCCACTTTTTTTGGCACAATCTTTTTGATCACTGAAAAAGGGAACTAGAACTTTTAACTTTCGTTCGAATAAACCCTTTCCTGAACCTTCAAGGACAATTGGTTACATATAATTATCCATGGAGCGAGAAAAAAAAAATCACATCCACGTTTTCTTTTATTCTGAGCGAAAAAAACGGAACTCCACATTTTTGTAGATAGGAGCTTGCAACCTAACAAGTAGGGTTCTCTGGTGTGGTGAATCTAATGGTGTGATCTTCATTGAGATTACTTGACTTTTGAGGGGGTGTTCCCCGCATTTTTCAAAAATCAGGCAAACTTTCTCTGCTTCATAGTTTTTGATGGGCAACATTAAATTTAACGAGGTTTTATATTTGCATCAAAATCAGATTGAAAACCAATTTCTTTGATGCATTAATTGTTATTAAAATTCTTTTCTTAGAGTTTTAATTACTATTCGCCCAGGTCGCTCCTTGATTACAGTTACCACGGACTGTTTGACTAGATCTTTTTCGTTGACTACTTTTTGAATGTACAACTTTTACTAATTTTTAAAGAATACTAAAGAAAGAAAAGTTTAGCGTCCAACAAAGCATCTATTTTTTTCTAGTTTGATTAAAAATGACGTTACATCCTCAGTAATCATTCTTTTGGAAAATAAATGTAGGATATCTATTTTTAAAGTTTTTCTCTTTAAAGCTCAGGCTTTTGCACCTAAGGTTTTTGCTTATTTCCAGTGAACTTTGTCCATATCTCACTTGGAGTTTTCCGCTATATACGTATAACACTATTTAAAATATATTTTTAGCCGTTTACCTGTGGATTAAGTAAAAGAATGCCTACAATGGCTCTGATAACCGTTATATCTGTCTGCGCGAGACAAAAGCGAGACTCGCACCGACACGCACGCTGAGCCTATACCACTGGTCATTGTTTGACTCCTATGTGTGAGTTTTTGTGGAGGTGGAGACACGAAGGAAAGGGCATGTTTGAGGAAATATTGCGCAATATCGTCGAGTATTGGCCATCTTCATCGGGTTAAGCAGGTAACCAACTTAAATACTTGGTATATATATATATATATATATATATATATATATATATATATATATATATATATATATATATATATATATATACAACAGAAATGCTATAACAAGGGATTTTTAGCAGTAGTAAACGTCTAAAGGAAAAGGTCCCCTAAATTTTTGGTGATGAGTTAAACGTTGCGGGAGACGTAAGGAGCACGAAATAAGATTTTTGAAAACCTGGATGTCACGAGATAATGACAAAAAAATGACAACATATTTTTCTTTTTAATCATACCCTACGAAACACCTGAAAACATACGTGTACGACTAGGAGAATCAGCCAGGGATTCTCTCATAGGCCCACAAACATTTAGATTAAAAATCCATATTTGCAAAGGTTGTCGTCCTTCTTCAACGGTTCTAGGCGTTTACCCCCCGGAAAATACCTCCTCCCCCCCCCCCCCGTGGAAAATAAGGCGTTCCAAATTTGAGTTTTATTTAAGTATTTTCCATAGGGGGAACGGATTTTGGTACTTGTGTATTATGCGCCACTCACTCAAGTTTACGCTCTGTAAAATTCGAGAACAAGCCAGTTTTTTAGTTAGTTTCTTCGTTACTTTAGAAATATATTTGGGCCACAGATTTGTATATTAGGGGGGGGGGGTCAAGCATATCAGGTCTGCATGCAAAATGTGTTTGGTACAATTATTCTGCATATTAGATAGATAGATAGATAAGTGTATTTTAAAGCCAAATATACGGCCATGAACATAGTAAAATAACATAAATGAAGGCACAAACAAAATAAACTTTGATCACCGATCATCATAAAACACTACATTAACTTAATAATAGTACTTAATACTTGGAAAAATGGTCATTGAAAAAAAAAACACTTAACACTTGGAAAAGACACAAAAATGAAACATTACATTTAATTTATTCTGGGATTTTTTTTTTTTTTTTTTTTATTTATTTTTTTTTTAGTTAACAAAATTTCCAGATACTTCCCTATTCTTCTGTAATTTTTTGGTGGCCATGCCTATAAGAAACTGTTTTCTTACTTCAAACTGTCCTAATACTTTACCTCCACCCCCCTCCCACTTATGTGCAAATATGTAGCCCAAATTATATATTTCCCATCTATTCTGTCACTAAGCTGCAAAAACTGTCTCGCGCTAAGCTGCAAAAACTAACGAAGAAACCGGTTTGTTCTCGAGTTTTACATAGCGTAAACTTGAGTGAGTTGCCCATAATAAACAAGTACCAAAACTCCTTTCCCCTACCGAAATAAAAAAAACTCAAATAAAATTCTCAAATTTGGAAAACCTTCTTTTCCACGGGGGGGGGGTGTATTTTCCGAGGAGGGGTATTTACCGAGGAAGTAAAGTATTTGGACAGTTTGAAATCAGAAAATAATTCTTTCTAGGTATATAGCCACTAAAAAATTACAGAAGAATAGGATATTTTAGGACATTTTGTCCAAAATGTCCAGGTATCTGGACATTTAGTAAAAAAAAAAAAAAAAAAAAAAAAAAAAAAAAAAAAAAAAAAAAAAAAAAAAAATCCCAGTTTAAAGTAAATTTAGTTTTTCATTTCAGTGCTTTTTTTTTTCAAGTGCTAAGTGTTTTTTTTTTTCAATGACCGTATTTCAAGTATTAAGCACTATTATTAAGTTAATGCAGTGATTCATTTAAGTATTTTATGATGATTGGTGATCAAAGTTTATGTTATTTGTGCCTTTCATTTATATTATTTTACTGTGTTCGTGGCCGCATATATGGCTTTAAAACACACTTCTCTATCTGTCTATCTAATATGCAGAATACTTGTACCAAAAACATTATGCCTGCAGACGCGCTATACTTTACCTCCACCCCCCCCCCTAATATGCAAATCTATAGCTCAAATTTATTTCTTAAGTAACGAAAAAACTAACGAAAAAACTGGTTAGTTCTCGAATTTTAAACAGCGTAAACTTGAGTGAGTGGCGCATAATACACAAGTATGAAAATTCCTTCCCCCTACGAAAAAAAAAAAATCAAATAAAATTCTGAAATTTGGAAAGCCTTATTTTCTACGAGGGGGAATTTATTTCCCGGGGGTATTTTCCGCGGGGGAACTTTATTTCCCGGAGGGTATTTTCCCCGGGGGATTTTTTTTTGAGGGGGGGGGAATCGCCGGGGGTAAACGCCAGCCACCTTCTTTAACATAGGCTGTGCGCGCCGAATAATTAAAAAGAATCCTTTTGTACCAGAACCTCTTTTCTTTTTTTCTCAACACTAGATAAACTAATATGACTTGAAAATATATTTCGCAAACAGAAGACGCTAATGCTGACGGATGGACTGTATGGGTATAATTTTGTAACTAATCAACAAAAGCAAGAAACGCTTCAGTCAGCTTTGTATGTTTCCTCAATACATCAATCTATGGCATATGTGCTATTCTTTTCTTCAATTATTTCAAACACTTAAGCATGAGATCAGAAAACTTCGTTTTGTTTTCTAGATATAATCATACGATTTTATTTGGTTTAAAAATATTGAGTCAATTTTCAACTGGGTTCCTCATTTAAAGCAGATCCAGAAAACGTACAAACGAAATATCCATTCCTGGATTTATCTCGCCAGTAGAAATAAATTCGGAAATAATGCATTGCTAAGACTGAAGTCTTTTAGGAACAAATTCCTTAAAATATTATAAAATTACCTAAATATCTTTACTAAACACGCTCCGTTTTTTCATTTATTTAACAACCGACGTTGGCTCTTAACATTGTCGATCTACATTCAACCTGTCAACAAACGAATAAACAAAAAAATAAATCATGCCAGCATTTTCTGTTGCCCAACTTCTATAAGGAATTAAAAGCCAAAATCGTATTTCCCCACATCCCTTTGCTCTGATCAACGCTTTCCCTCTGATGTGCAAAAACACCCAAGATCAGCAGTAATGTTGCAGTCTAGCCCCTTACAAAGAAAACTAGGCTAATGTTTATACTACTACCAATAGAAGTGAAGCTTGATGTTATTCTTGCCCAAGTCCAACTTCTAAAACCGCGATGAAACGAATTTGATAAGGGCAGCAACGCCAAATTAACAAGTGATTAATTTTTAGACGAGCTTAAACATATTATAGAAGAAAACATGTTAAAATAAAACATACCTGGTCATTAAAAAAATACTTCCAAGAGTGTATAATGCAACAAATTTCCTAGCTTTGAAAACCAAAAGCGGAATGTAAAAAGTAGCGAAGCCAAAACAGAATACACTAAGAAATAAACATGTTACGAATCCTGTGATACGCTGCATTCGAGTCTGAAAGAAGCAAAAATAAATTTCTTGCATTTCAGTAACATACAATCTTGAAAATTATCGTGAATCAAGTCAGTGGAAGTTCACAGCTTTAGACACCCATTTTTTTTGTTCTTTGTATATATATATATATATATATATATATATATATATATATATATATATATATATATATATATATATATATATATATATATATATAAATATATAAATATATAAATATATAAATATATATATATATATATATATATATATATATATATATATATATATATATATATATATATATATATATATATATATATATGTATCATATATATATATATATATATATATATATATATATATATATATATAAAACTGTAAGATACTCGGAAACATTTTAAGTTTCTACATAGTAATAGCTTGATGAATTTGAATAACAGGGTTTGATGTAAATTTATATCACCAAAACAGAAAAAAAACTGCACGAGTTCAGCTATCACCCCCCCCCCCACAGGGCTTCTGGTCAAAAAATGTTCCTCCTATTTATTACTAGAAGAAAAAGTTTGATAATAGGGCTCCAAGACGGCCCCTTTTCTTAAGCAATTTCATGCTTTAATTTAACTTCAATTTAAAATTGGTCCCTGCCAGCATGCCTTTTATTACGGAACTTTCCACTTGAAATCAGAAATATGACTTGGAGAAACGTCACCCTAGCGGAACAGCTTCAGATAAATCTATTATTCACAAAAGTAAAGCTCCACTTCAGCCTCCCTTCCGTAATCTCTGAACAAGCGAATACCATCCCTTTAGGCCCAAGATAAGAATTATATCTGGCTGTTCAAATTTTAATGTTACATTCCAGGCATAAGCGCGGGATTTATTTTAGGGGGGGGGAATTATAAAAAAAACAGATTTTTGTGATAGTTTGAAGAAGATATACGAAAGAATTTAGGATACCAGCCGGGAGGTGGGCTCTCCCTGCGTACGGGCCTCTCCTATATCCTCCCTTTGATTAGTAAATCTAAATAAACCACGTAAAAGAGCTTTATACATTCTCACCCCTGCACAATTTCATAGCAATGTTGAAGAAGATGCGTTCACCAGTTTTTACATAAGAAAACAATTGCGTCTCTGATTCAAATCCAATGAATTACTTGTCGTAGATGCCGTTATAGGCGCAAACTGGCTTCACGTCATCTGAAAGTTTGTTAATGTTTGCTTCTTATAGCGGTTTTAAAATTAAAATATGTATTTCAAATTATTTCAGTTCCATTTTAAATTAAAAATACTGTAGAATAGTAAATTCTATGAATACTGTAAGATAGTAAATTTTCTTCTTGCTGTTTAGTTCTGCTGAGATTAAAATTGCCTAATTCTAAAAGATTAGGTTAATCTATACTGTTGTGAACAATTGAATTGGAACACAAATATACGCACCAATGGATAAAAATAGCACTGAGGTATGGTGGTACCTTTTATGCATGGCAGTTTCCTGTGCATGTTAGCATTTTTAAATATATAGATTTGTAAAGTTTTTTTTGCCAAACGGATCATCGTAATTTTTGCTAGCTTAAAAGCAACGCTTGTGAAATGAAACTCAAATTCTAAAATAAATAAAAAATTATTACAGACCTACATAAAAAAAGAACTTGTCTTTATGCTGATTTTAAAAACACAAACCTCATTAATTATAGATTCACACATGGAAAGTTATTAGCATGAGAAAAAATGCAAAAAAAAGGAGAAAACGTCCCCAAAAAGGGGCGCTTAAGTTTTAAAGTTACTCATTGCTTTTATTTATAAAAACCTTGTTCCTAGTTTAATTTACCCTAAGGTTTTCTCACTAAAAATACTATTCTAAACGTTCAGTCTTTTACTTGCCCTTACAAAAACCAAAATTACGCCCAGGCGCTGAAAACCTTAGCTACGCCTCTGGCTGGTATGTTTTTTTTTTGGCATATAAAGATAGTCAAACTTTCAAAATACTTCCCACGTTTATAGCCATAAAAAAACATTGACCTACCAGAGAAGGACACAAAGACGGAGATTGTTCCTTCTTTCTAGTCCAGAAAATATAGCTTGAAGTATCTGTTTCATCCTGCAAGGAAAAGAAACAGATAGACTGAGTTGTCAGACTAAGAAAGCTCAAAGGTCTTCTACATGAAATGATAAAACGCTTCAAAAAGGGAAAAAAACGGAAAAAAGAGTGGAGAGCAATGGTAACAGAAATTAAAATTACTAATCTGATAATCAAATAAGAAAAAAAATGAATCGACTTGAAGATGTATCTAAGAAAATACTTTCATAATAACGAACTAATGAGACAGGTCACTATTGTGCCAAATACCGTCCATAGAATATAACATATGAAAACGATAACTTTAAAATACCTAAGAAGTTTCATTAGAAAAATTTTGTTAACCATGAATAGCCTACATAAAAACAGTCTACTTTTTATGGAATTTGCATAAGAAACTAGGTGTCTACTCATTTTTTTTCTAGGGATTATCGTATTGAACCAGTGGTCGTAGAACATCGGGACGGGACTCCTTCAAATAATAATTGAATTTTTCCATGTATAAGTAACAAATAGATTATCGCAGCTAAATGGTTAAAACTATCAAATACTATTTATGCTACCTTCCACTTTCAGGAACTATACTGCCACATGGTGGCATATTGGCCCCAGAAAGTTTATACAGGTCATACAAAATGAACGGAGTAGGATAAAATAACATATCATCCATTTTATGCATTGCTTTTTCAAAGCCTTATTTTGATCGAAAAAATATTTTGGCTCATAGCATTAACATTCTCTGTGAACATTCCTTAAATATGGTCCACCATATTAACTTACTTAACTTGTTTGCGTTTTACAGTCAGAGTGGCCAGCTGGGGCGCATTTGCGGCAGTTTGGAGCACTTGTGCGTTCATTTCTTCAAATCGACGCATTTTTTGGGGGAGGGGGGGATCCTTTACTCGGCTCATTTTCACTTTTAGGATGGCGCAACTTCACGCCAAACACCAGGCAATAATGTTTACAGTCACAGTTCACCTTGAGTTTCCATAGAGTTTACCCTGAATTTTGTAACCTGATTATATCAGTTGATAGTTAAAAGAGAGTTTATTTCTATATATTACGTTAAATTATTCTTTCACCCGAGTTGGGTTGGGGCATTGTTACCAGAGCTTTATCGAAGATATTCCCCAAGTAGAGGTGGGAGAGGTGGGAATATTATAGCAGCGTTTTTCTTTTGCCGATGTATGGCCGGGCAATCATATGCGGAAGCTTTTTAGCATATAAGAGAACGCAGATTTTAGGAGAGGTCTTAATATATGTTGAAGTGCGGTACCCACATTTACCAATAAAGGTAGTTAGTGGTCCCCACACATTCAATAAACAATTAAAATAGACAATTTTTACGGTAAAAAGTGACAGTACTACATAGTTAGGCACAAAATTTTAGGCAGCAGCAAAGTCGACATTTTTATGTAAAGAAGGAGGAGGGGGCCAAAACTCTGGAAAGTATAGTTTTAGGCCATAGGAAACATCCTATACATGAGGGAAGCTGCCTCCCATCTCAACCCTCCCCTCGTTACGCTTAAGTTTGATTTTTATTTCAATGCTTCAAGAACAAATGCTACAGCACAAGGGTAATGTGATAAAAATGTTCAACTGGCACTTTTAGATTGAAGGGGACAAATTTAGCTAGTATTTCTTCAAATTTTCAGTTCAAATGGTGTGAAAGGAAGTAGGTCAAAAATGTTTAAATAACCAGCTGGTTATATGTGCTAATTTATATGTTTTGATTACAGCACTAGTCAAAACTTTCAGAAACAACACCATAGCGATGCCTAGAGTTAAGAGCCATATTTCTGCAATGTATGTTGTCCCTCAGCCACTTGGTATTGAAGCGTTGGTCCTAGAAATTTCGAAGGGGGCTTGTTCGATTGAAGATTGGGAGTTCTAGTGCCATTTTTTAGAATCAAAAGTGATTGGAGGGCAACCGTCCCCTCTGATCCCCGTATCCTTTTGTCCTATCGACCCCTTCCCCGTAACCTCCGGAGACGTCCAATCAAAAATAGCTATTTCGTCAAAAATAGCGAATGGTCCTTAGAATATACCTCCGGAATGATGTGACCCTCACAGTCCCTTGGACAAGGGTCATAAATAATGCAAATTTTCGATTGTTTAAACATGTTTTATAGTAAAAACAAGGGGCTTGTTTAATGCTGGGTGTGTGATTGACTTGGGACTTTTCGGGATCCTTCTCTGGTTACGAAGGATCAAACATTCTATTGCCGGAGAGGGTAGAGGGCCCGTAAATGGAACAGGAACCTTATTATCTCTGATCAGTTTGAAACTTATAGCTGTAAGTCCTTGGGCCAAGAAGATTTTAATGTACAAGAAAATTTTGGGGCACAGCCCCACTCCAAAAAACGGGGCGCGAAAGGGGGCAGATAGGGCTCATGCTATTGCCTTCTAGGCTATTGGTAGAATTATGAAAAACTAGTCTTTTACTGAAAACACAAAACATTGTATGAAATTACAAAATTTCGTTTCGTTTGCTGTGAATAAACAAGTGCAATCTGCAACAAAAAGAAATTACTGAAAAGAGTTTCCATCGAGGAGGAGCCGGTTTTCCCAGCATTATTTAAAAAACGATCGGAAAGTAAATAAAAAAACAGTTTTTTCAACTAAAACTAAGGAGCAACATTAAAACTTGAAACGAATAGAAACTATTACGTATATGAGGGGGTCGCCCACTGCTCAATGCCTCGCTCTCTACGCTAAAGTTTGATTTTTTTTTTTTTCCAAGTTACTTAAGAATGACTCCTGAATCACAAAGGCCGTTCAATTAGAATAATAAGCTCGTTTAAAAGTTAAAAAAAAACTCTTTATAACCAATTCTATATATAAACAATGGGCTAAGTTCATAGCTTGCAGCCCTTATCCCGGGACTGTGGGGGGCCAAGCCATCCTCAAAGACATAGTTATTAGATTTTTTGACTATGCTGTAAAAAATAGCTATTTAAAAATTTTGATCGGGCGACTTCTGGGAAAAATGAGCGTGGGAGGAGGGCTAGCTGCCCTCCAATATTTTTGGCCACTTAAAAAGGGCGTTAGAACTTTTGATTTCCGATCAAATGAACCCTCTTCCGATCTTTTACGATCACTGGCTCGATACTATCACCCTCGAGGAAAACAAACAAATAAACACGCCTTCGTGATCTTTCTTCTGGCAAAAAATGCAAAATTCTACATTTTTGTACATAGGAGCTAAAAACCTTAACAGTACGATTCTCTGGTATGCTGAATCTGATAATGTCATTTTCATTAATATCATTTGATGTTTGGGGGATGTTTCCCTCCTTTTTCGAGTATTGGGCAAAATTTCTCAGGCTCGTAACTTTGATGGGTGACATTAAACTTGAGGAATTTCACATATTTTGAACAGGCATAAAAATTTGATTATTTTCTTTATATATCTATTGTTATCAAGACTCTGTTTCTTAGGGTTTTGGTTACTATTGAGCCGTTTCGCTCCTTACTTGCGGTACGCTACAACGAACTATTTAAAACACAAAACATTGTATGATTTTGGGACCCTAGTAAGATTAAACGAATAGAAATTACTACGTATATGAGAAGGTTGCTTCTCCTCAACACCTCCCTCTTTACGCTAAAGTTTTTTAGTACTTTTAAAAAAAGCTTCTTATTGTTCTAATATAAACAAACCTTATGTTTTAGAAGTCGTTCTAAAAAATCCAAACTTTGGCGTAAAGCGCGAGATGTTGCTCCTTACTTTCAGTTGAATTTTTTTTTTACTTCTGATCGTTTTTTAAGTAATGCCAGGAAATCTGGCTCCATCTCCACGGAAAAATCCCTCCACCCCACGGATATTTTCTCCAGACAATTCAATCCTGGTAACATCTCTGCACAAAAAATTTAGTCAGCACAGAGACAGCAAGACATAAGAAGAATTTCTTATAGGAATTCTGGAAAATACCCCCAGTGTGATGTTTCCTCTGAAAAATTCACCCCCTGCAAACTTCCCTTTCCATGAAAAATTCTCCCCCACCCGAAAAATAAATGCATATTTTCCAATAACAAATATTATACGTAAACAATGGGCAAATTTTATAAGTTAAAGAACTTTTCCCAGGGGTTGTGGGGGTCATGATAACTCCAAGGGCATAGGTATTCGGCCTTTCAACTATGCTGAACAAAATGGCTATTTGAAAATTTTGATCGGACGATTCTGAGAAAAAAGGGCGTGAGAGGGGGTCCTAGTTGCCCTCCAATGTTTTTTGTTACTTAAGAAGGACACTAGAACTTTTAATTTCCGTTCGAATGGCCCTCTCCCGATATTCTAAGACCCCTGGGTCAATAAGATCACACCTGGGAAAAACAAAATAGAAAAAAAACAAATAAAGATGTGCGCTGTTTTGTGACATTTATTTATGTACGTGTTATAAATAAAAATATTCTACTCTACTCTACTACCCTACTCTACTCTACTCTAAACACACGCATCCTTGAGCTTTCTTTTGGCAAAAAATACAAAATTCCACATTTTTGTAGATAGGAGCTTGAAACCTCTACAGTAGGGTTCTCTGATACACTGAATCTGATGGCATGATTTTCATAAAGAATGTATGACTTTTAGAGGGTGTTTTCCCCTCTTTTCAAAAATAAGGAAAATTTTTTTAGAATCATAGTTTTTGATGGGTCAGACCAAACTTGATTAAACTTATATATTTGGAGTCAGCATCAAAAGCCGACTCTTGTGTAATATCTATTGATATCAAAATTCTGTTTTTTAGAATTTCAGTTACTATTGAGCTGGGTCGCTCCTTAATTACAGTTCCTTACCACCAACTGTTTAAAAAATAACTTTATGATGTCTTTTAAAATAGAAAATAAAGCATTTAGGATATTTTCATAAGATCTCAATTTCACTTAATTTAGTATGTCAAATAGATTATTATTTGGTAGACGTATCTGAAGTGAAGGGTTCCAGTTGTTTTGGGAGCCTTAGACTAACTTCAGAAATTCACATTATAATTTGAAATTCTCTGTACTAATGGCAGAAATAATTAGGTTTCTGGAATTCATATTACAATTTAATTAGTTCTCTATTCCGAAAACTACTAAAGTGCATTCCACGTCTGAAATTCATATTGATAGATATTTATAGTACGGCTCGTGAGACCAATGAGTTGGTTTATAAATCAGTCTGTCATTTTCGTAGATCCTAAGACAACATCCAGTTTTTCCCCGAGTTTTTTGTTTTCAGTGAAGCGCTAGTTTTCCAAAATTCTGCAAATATAGGGAAATTTAATGAGTCAATTTACCTGAGCTATTTTTATGGATATGTGTTGCATAGGCTGTGAAACAATAGTATTGTTCATTTTAAGTTTATACTTTGACAGTAACTTCCTTCACAAAACTTTATTGAAAAAAAAATCCAGGATTTATGTAGGCTACTGATATGCTGATATGCAGCATAAAAAGTAACATTTTTAGCAAAGATCTCACAATATATTTTAAAGCAAGATCAGTCAATATAATTCAAAAGGGCGCATGCTAACGACAATGTCTGATGTCCCTGCTCAGAAGTTTTTCAAAATATTCTCCTCTTAATATCTGTTTTAAAATCGTGATTTCAGCAAAACAACTCCTGTTTTAACTCCAAGCTTTACAATTAAATACAAAAAAAATGATTAAAGAAATTAGTAGAGATTTGAAAGGAGAGGTATAGTGAAATATTGTCTTACAGCAGACGATCCATCACTTGATAATAAGCTTTCCTGCTGAGAATCTAAGACACCAGCTTTTGGACCAAACGAGAATTTCGAAGAGAAGTTTTGAAAACTGTTTTTCATTGGATGAAGACTTCCTGAGCCAACACTCTGCTTACTAGATAGAAGGTACTTTTGGAAATCATCAGATATATTCAATTCAACACTCATTTTACTCGACTGTCGGGTATATTAAGATGAGATCAAACAGACCTCTTCACTAAAGCATTATAAGCAGGAAAAAACAAGTACAACCTGCATTGCGACTTGATTCAATTCCCTGAAAAAAAAAATAGCATCATTTGAAGTAAAGAACAATAATTAAAAGCACTAGCTTTTGGCTTCAACTTATATAAAAAGTATTTATAACTCATGTTATTGTTCCTGTGCCAACAACTTGGTGGCGGCAATTAGCCTACTCTTTATACGCAACTGACCAATATCATTGATTTATTTATTCTTCATTTAGTCAAATCAAAAACAAACAATTCCAATAAGATGAGTGCAAAGAGAGACGTCAAAAGTAGAGCTCGGATAGGGCAAGTGCAAAACAATATAGAAAGTAGCCGTTTCCCTCAAATCCCCATCTTCCGACTGTCTACTGCAAAACTGATTCAAAACAACGTTGAATCATTTACTTGCACACCTACGACTCCCTAACAATGTTTCCCTTACAAACAAAACCCTCACTGTGCACTTCCGTCCATATATAGGCTGACCTGGTTATTTTATTGAACATCAAATTATTGGCATTTGTCTTGTCAATTTTATGGCATTTAAAGCACTCGTAAAATTAAATTTCGGCCTACAGTGTGTAAAATATTTTCTTTCAGCAACAAAAGGTCAATATTTTGCTCTAATTTATGGAGAAAACAACTAACAATGTACCAGTTTTTATGGTTTTTTTTTAATACAAAGTCTTTCTTTTTATATTTCAGAAGGTAGTACACAGGAAGTTTTATAAAACACTGTCCAAGGCCAAATGTACCGTAAGACTATTGGACAGGACCCACTCTGTCATACAATATGATATGGTAGGACTTTCGATTTTATGTCACAAAGGGCTGTATTGCTAACAAGCATCAAAAAGTAGGCTATATTAAAAGCATAATTGTATATTCTATCATCAACCTTACAGTTGAAGGAACGAATTATTGTATGATGAAACATAAACACGAGTAAAACCAATAATAATGCAGTACAATAGCTAAATCTTGGTAATTTATTGAAACAATAAAAAACTTAAGAACACGGTTGGATTTGCAAAGATATTGCCATTTAAACTTTAGTGCCCTGGTTCTGGTGACATTTTACTCATCCTAAAACAGAACATTGCGCCTTGTAATCAGCCATTACTACCTAGCAAAAATCAACTACTAGACAGGAGTAAACAAATATTTATTAAGGGTGTTGATTTAGCAGCTGAAAAAGACTATCTGCTTCCAGTGGAAACTTGCCATTTCTTTTAGACTTAACACGTGAAATAAATGTATTTATCTGGGGATCCCCTTGTCTTGGATAGGTTTAGAACAAGGTTAATGGTAAAAAAAAACTTGGTTTTTCCTATTTTGCGTGTGTTTAATTTTCTGAGTTCTACACTGAAACAACGTTTGTCATTTCTTTGTCAGAAAACTTCTGTATACCCAAGTTTGGCATCTTTTTCCTCTTTTCTTTGTGGCATATGAATCTCTGTTTACATTTTAAGACTTACAACATGGGTTAATGTGAGCAAGATCTTATGAGAACTCCACTCTTAACATGATGTTGGTGGATTTATTTCAAAAGTACCATATTTCAACATATTCTCTTTTTTCAACATTTTCTATTTTAAGCTGCTATACCCACCTTCCCACAATTTATGGTTCTTTTTCGCCAAAGAACAGTATTTGCATTTAACAGAACAAGCCTCTTTAGTACATTGATTTAACACATGTTTATCCCTTTCCAATCCAAGTTGTTCTTGGCAGTACAAAAAAATCAGAATAATTGAGTTTCTGAATGTCTGTGAGTTCCAGATCTACTCTATCTTTTCAGGAGTTTGCCTAAACCTAAATACGGAAATCAGGAACGTTGTAATTTGACAGCAGCCAGCAGCAGCATAGTAAAAAGTACTAATCATTAAAACATTTATTTCTATGATAACCGTTACAAAATCAGTCAGACAGTATTTTAATGAACATGAAATTTCAAAACAGTTTTGGTTCTTGTTAAGACACAAAGACATGCCACATTTTCCAAACATATCCTGCAATCTACTCCTTAAAAACTTCCAGCATACAATGTGGTTCCCATTCATTGACATTGAGTGAATAGTTATTCACAGTATCATAGTGTATGCTTTCATTAACCCAGGTCACAGGGATTGGCCTTGATTGGGGCACTGCAACAGCATGTTCGTTCCAGTTATTTGTCCTTGGATGACCACGTTGCTTGGGGGGGGGGGGGTTCCTGAAGAAGAAGGACTTCAGCTATTTTGTCTTGGTAATCCAACAAAGGTACTTGTTCCACCTTTGGGTCTTGAGATTTTCCAAATCCACAGTATTCAAGCCATGAATTTCGAGCTATCATATCAATAAGACAGAAAAGTCTTTACAATCCATTTTCTTATCTTGGTTTCAATTCGGTATAAAGAAATGAACTGATCAATTCCATCAATGTAAAAAGCAGCATATACTGCCCAGGAATTTTATATAGGATTTAGCTTGCCATTCGTGGAGACCATTTGGTGTGATATCACAGACCAAGGCCAAGACCTATGCCAAACCAGGATTGAATGTGTGTACTGTAGTCCCTCAGCTCCCTCCTCCATTGATGCTGAGTATACACTCTCACATATGCTCTGCAAAGCCACAGAAAATTTCAAAGGTGATTTTCTTATAGGATTTGATTTCAATTTTCCCAATCTCTTGTGGAAGGAATGGTTTCCATATAACCCAGTTACTTGTAGTTCATCCACCATCAGTCCCTTTATTGATTGTATTCATGATCTATCTTCTTTCCAAGCAATCAACCAACCCACATGTTTTTGCTCCCACTAGCAACCAACATTACTTGGCCTAGTCTTTGTTAACAATAGTGAACTGATCTAAAGGATAAATTATCTCCCGCCTATTGGTAAAAGTGACCACCTCGACATTGAATAAGTTACCCACAGACACCAAGCAAGAAATAGAAACAAAAAAAATATATATAAAGACTAAGAGGTGATTAGGCTCACATTGAGGCAGATTAACTGGGAGTTGACCCTTCAGGGTGGAATCAACAAGCAGTAGGAGAGATTCGGAGAAAAAAGGATAAACCAGGGCATTATGAAAAATATGTCAAAGCACAAAATAAATTAAGGAATCTCACCAAAGAAATGTACTGTAATTTTGAGACAAGACTCGCCAACCAAAGTCAGTTAAACCCTAAGAAACTCTAGAACTATGTATCAAGCAGAGATCACAACCAGAGATCCATAAAGAGTTTAACAACAAGTGACAGAAACGAAGTCATTGACACCCAAAATATAGCTGATCTTCTAAATGAGCAATTTGTATTAGTCTTCGCAAATGAACCTGATAATGTTCCCATTCCCAATTTAAAGTACAACATCCAGAAGCAAATGAGTTGCAGTACAGTTACTGCTTCTATGGTGGTAAAACAACTCAAAAGCCTCCACATCAACAAAAGTGCTGGTCATGAGAACACGAGATCCTTGTCTGCTAAAAGAAGCTGCTTGTGAATTTGCCCCAGCACTATCTATACTTTTTCAACATTCCCTTGATCCTAAGAATGTCCCCTGCCGATGTAAACTAGCCTATACCACACCTATCTTAAAAAAGGGGAATAGACCCAAAACTGAAAATTATAGACCTATCAGCCTCACATCTGCTGTTGCAAAAGTCCTTGAAAGGATTGTTAATGATGCACTTCTTCAACACCTTGTTACTAATGAAATTATCTCCAACAGGCAGCATGGCTTTCTCCCTGGACAATCTGTAGAAACTAACCTTCTAGACACTTATGAACAGGCTACCCAGTTACTGGACAAAGGCCTTTCTATGGATTTGATTCTTTCAGACTTAGCCAAAGTATTCAACAAGGTTCCATATAATTGGCTTTGTTTTAAGTTAAAAGCAGCAGGAATCCACAATGAAATAGTAGACTGGCTAATAGACTTCCTGACTGGTAGATCTCAGACTGTACTGCTCTTCACAACAGATGGCAAATGTACCTACTCCCTATTTGGTGTATACTAACTCTACAATACTAACTGTACTAATTATTTGGTGCACCTGATAAATCATAAATACAATCGGACCTTGAACACATTCAGGCATGGGCAGATAGGTGGCTTCTCTCTTTCACTGTATCAAAATGCATCACAATTGATTTTGGTCACAATAATCCTCTGCACCAATACATCATGAATGATAACCAGACATCATCCCTTATTCCTCTCCCAACTTGCACCAGCGGCAAAGACCTGGGAGTCACTATAGATAATCTTCTAAAGCTCCATGAACACTCCACACTAACGGTTTCCAGAGCAAATTCAAGCCTTGGACTTATTAAAAGAACACTTACTAGCCAACCACATGGAATTTTCTTGAAGCT
The DNA here is from genome assembly GCF_049724085.1 of Artemia sp. Qi Xiang Cuo. Lineage (NCBI taxonomy): Eukaryota > Metazoa > Arthropoda > Branchiopoda > Anostraca > Artemiidae > Artemia > Artemia sp. Qi Xiang Cuo. The sequence continues at coordinate 51,265,036 of NC_142794.1, forward strand.
ATACAAGGCAATTATGAGACCAGTTCTTGACTTCGGAACCTGCATTGCTGGTCCTTTTTACAAAGGTGATATACAGTTGATTGAAGGTGTACAAAGGAGGGCCATCAAGTGAATCTCTGGACTTGGTGATAAGCCATATAGTGAAAGGCTATCTAACCTAAAACTCCCATCTTTGACTTTCCACTGCAAGCGGAGTAACATACTACTCACATGTAAATTTGTCAACCAACCCTAAAATAAGCTCTTTACCCAGTTGCTCAACCAAAGACAAACACAGTATCATTCTAAGAAGCTTCATAAAACCTGAGTTAACAGTAGAATGAGACAAGAGTTCTTTAGCCAAAGGGTCATTAATGATTGGAACTGTTTAAGCAAGGATACAGTGTCTTCAGCACCAGCAGAAGTTTTTAAAAGGAGACTTAACAATGACAGGGAGGCCAAACCTTGAAGATACAACTGGAGCTGCCCATCATCTGTGTCTCATAAATAGTAATTAATATATGTGTATATACAACAGAGTTGTGCAAGGATGCTGATACTGCTTGTCATACCCAACCAAATTGTATACTTTGTGGGCTATGGCAGTGTCTACTTTAAACTGCAGAAGAATGATCCCCTTGATCATACCTATGTGTGGTCACTGTTATCAAGTGGGCTTAAATTGCATCTATGCTAGCACACTCTTAGTTGGAAGGCATGTCACCGGGCCATAAACACAGTCACAACCCTGTTCTTTTATATTCTGTGTAAAATGTCTTAACCGCCATCTCAACAGCAGAGCTGAACAGATCCAACATTGGACCTTATTTCACTCCAAAATGCAAATTAAGGTAAGGTAATTAAGGTAATGCCTGCAATATGTAAATTGTAAAGTGGTACAGATTCTGATCTGGGCACAAAAATGTGTGTGTTTTTTCCTTAGTCCAATTGTTTCACTTCCTTGTGATCCCCAATTCCCAGAAAGTTTGAAAAAACTGTCATGGTCCTGTTGTGATGCCAACATACAAGGAAAATTGTTTTGTTCCTTCCAACAATTTCATCAGCTGCACCTTTGCTTTTTTTTTCTTCAACAGCTTTTCTTCAAGGAGTGGAATATTTGCAATACAATTGCTTTGTATGGTATCACCTGCAAGAAATCCAGCAGGTGTTAAGAGTCTCAATCAAGGTAAGCAACAAGAAAAAGCTGTCAAAACACACCCAAAAATTCATCATTCATCAAACATGACTTTTAATATGAAGAATCACAGCTCCTCCATCTCCTCACAGATTCTTGTCAATCTGTATAGAGACTCCTTGATATTTTTGAAGTTGAACATATTCCCTGAAGACCACAGAGCAAATGTTCTTGAGCTTTTTTGCTATTTAATAAATTTGATATATTTTCTCATTTTAGTCTTTCCTTTGAGTGGAATCACCTCTTCATCCAATTTCAAATTTTCTTTGAGTTCCAGTCTCTAACAATTTTGTTGAACAGGTTCAACAACTGGTTTAAGTTTTCACAGTGCACCCCCCCCTCAATCTTGTCTTTCTTGCTGGTAACATGTAGGTGGTTCTGCAACATCTGCCATCTGTTGCAGGACATAGTTAAAAAAATAAGAGGAACTGCCTATTTTCTACTCTAGTACAATCCCATCTTTGGTAACCCATATGATCCCATCAAGATAGAGATAACCCACCATGTGCCTCATTTCCTTGGCAAGATTCTTACCATTGCTGATGAAGCTATTTTTTTAAGTTGCCTAATGATAGTATTCAGTTTTCCCAGCAACAAGATCAAAAATAGAACTTCTCAAGTCTACAAAAAGCACTTAAGCTAGCTTAGACCTGGTTAGCAAGAAGTACCTGTGCTCTCTAGTTGAATGAAGGCTTTGAGCAATCCTGGGCCTATCTTGGTCACAATATGGTTTTACACACTTGGTGATGCTTTTCTATCATTAAGAGTCAAAATCCTGCTCAAACAATCTTAAATCTGTAATACTTTTCTAGTATAAAGGTTTATTGACCCAGGCTACCTACAAAGAAAAGCAACATCTAAGCACAGCACAAGGATTAAGTAAGTGCAAGCAGGGTATAGGCACAAACAGGGAATTAAGCACAAGCATTAAGCGGGAATTAAGTGGAATGCTACATCTTCCTTCTTTTGTCATTTAAGCTGCCTGCATTTCCTCTTACACCGACACTCCACACTCGCTCCCACTCATCCACTGTGAGCGGGCTTACACTCTGTAATAAGTACCTTCGGAAAGGTATGTGTAAGAAGGCGCTAGGCTCGCTTCTTACATATTTACTGACTAGTTCACTTCTTATTCCTCTCATACTGTCTCTATTTACAGGTCTGCTTTTGAAATCACACACGGTAATAAGTACCTTCAGAAAGGTATGTGTAAGAAGGCACTAGGCTCACTTCTTCTTCTTCTATTTAACTGCAGGCGGGCTTTTCAGTGATACTATTTAGCCCTTTTCCTTTTGCTTCACTCTGTGGGCTACAGAGCTACTTGCTTGATTGCCTCATGATTATTAGATATTTTCAGATATCTTTCAGTAGATCTTTCGACTCTAGGAGTTCAATTATGAGTTGATAGATGTTAATTTCTCTGCTCTGTGTGCAGGTATAGTTGGCTAGGCTCTTGGCTGATAGTGAGATTTTGTGGTGTTTGAAGCATTTTAACAGTTTGCAAAGCAAGGTATGTTGTGCAGACGTCAGCATATTATATTCAAATGGGCAATGATCAATTGTTTCATTATTCATATTACAATGCTTGCAAAGAGGGGGCAGGGGAATTGAACCACTTGAATTAGAAAACTTATTTGAGAATGCAAGAAAATTTAGTCCATTTGTTCCAGAACGAATTCTATGATAAATTTTAGAAAGATACTTATTGGGAAAGGGGGAGAGGATAGGATTAATCTTATTAAAATTAATATCTGATAGCCTCCATCGGTAAATATCTCTAATCGGGATTGGTCTCCCACTTGGCTGGTCAATATTTATAGCATTTTTTGCTATTTCATCAACCTGATGATTACCACTTATGCCAGAGTGGCTAGGAATATACTGAAAATAAGTTTTTATGCCACTTGAAGCAAGATTATCAATAATACTGAGACAATGATAAGTGTCAATGTCCAACTTATACTGAGGAGCTGAGGCCAGCAGCTCAAGGCTGGATAAAGAGTCAGAATATACAATAATATTATTTGAATTTGCAATCAAAGGTTGGTTTTCCTTAAGGTGTTCTAATGCCATGATTATCGCAATTAACTCAGCATACATTATAGATAAATTATTATATATTCTCTCGCCCACTGCAATTTTCAGGTGAGGAAGGAAAGCACCACTTGCTACCTTCTCATTCATTTTTGACCCATCAACAAATATTTAGAAGTGATTTTTATATGTAATTGTATTAAGTTCAGGAATTTTTTTCTGGACAAAAGCGATGGGGGTTAAATCTTTAGTACACTTTGAGAAATTAGTATTTATTATGGGACTTGACCAATTCCATGGGGCGGATTGAGGGGAAGTGGGTGCAATAGACTTTGCTGGTACGGGGAACTTCTTTTGAATGTTGGCATACTCATCTGCAATGCCTCTATACATGGCTGGATTTCTTAACCAATTATGTAGGGTGTGTGAGCTATTTGATTCAATTTTTGTCAAGAGAAAGCTACGTCTCTCCCTTATTGTTGTTAATTCACTCTCCATAAGCAGAAACTTGGTGCTTGTGGGTTTCCTAAGACCAAATATGAGACGTATTATATCATTTTGTGTTGTTTAAATTTTTTGCATCTGGGTCTTTGCACATGCACCATATACGATGAGCCCATAGTCAATATGGGGTCTTATATGTGATTTATAAAACTGGAGTAAGGTTTTCTCCTTACATCCCCAGGGTGTGGAAAGAAGTCTTTTTAGTATATTTGTTTTTCATAGCATTTTTTTATTGTGTTTGAAATGTGGAGTTGGAAATTAAGTTTTGGGTCAAGCATGAGATTAGGTAATTAATATGATTATCTTCTGGAATAGTTGTTTTATTTAGAGTTAGTTTTGCATTGACATGGTTTCGCTTCCGGTGAAATTGGATTATTTTTGACTTGGTAGGTGCAATGGGTAAATCTGAATGTTGAGAGAATTTTTCAAATTGGAAAAGTGACTTTCGCAGATTTGACTATGCTATCTAAAAGGTGTAGCCAGACGACCATAGCACCAGATCGTCAGCATATTTTAGATTTGTGTGGGGGAGATTCAGGTTCCAGAAATATAGAACATAGAGGAGGAAACTAAGGATTGGTCCGTGCGGTAGGCCTTTGGTTATTGTCTTTTGGGGTGAAGTGGCTGAACCAACACAAACGATGAAACTTCGCACTTCTATGAAGGATTTTATAAAAGATATTAGCTTGGGGGTAGTCCAAGGTTTGCAAGTTTGTTTAAAAGGATTTGGTGGTTCACATTGTCATATGCCCCTTCAAAATCTAGGGAAGCTGCAACTAGGACATTATTTTTTTAGAAAGATTCATTTATTGCATCTGTTAGCAAAATGAAAGCATCTGTTGAGGAGTGGTGTTTCCTGAATCCAGTTTGAGTGTGAGGGATCATATTGTTTTTTTCAACAGACCAGAGGAGTCTGTGATAGATCATTTTCTCCATTATTTTCCCCATCACAGTAGTAATCATTATTGGCCTATAGGACTCAGGGTTATCTTTTGGGTTTATTTTTCTTTAGGATTGGTAGGAGGGACGAACATTTCCATATATTGGGGAACATAGAAGATGCCCAAGCGTGATTATAACAATTTAGCAGTTCTTGTTTGTATGAAGGGGTGAGATTCTTTATCCATGTAGGGTGTATATTGTCATAGCTGCCGCTAGTTTTGGTCCTAATATGATGTATTGCATTATTCATTTCCTGGATTGAAAATGGACTAGTTATATACTCGGATCCTGGACGTAGTTGTTAACTTGGGTTCATAGGAATTGGGGACATTTTGCTTCGATTATTTGATGTTAGCTTATTAACAAAAAGAGTTGCAAATAGTTTAGCTTTTTCATTATCATTGTCATAATGGGTATTATTATGTATAAGCTCATACAGGAGTGGGTTGGGGAAAATCTTTTTCCCACAGATGTGGCTTATGATTTTATGTATAATTGGCTCATGTGTTTCTCTGGAGAGATTATTTGGAAAATTATTCCAGTAATTATATTTAGCATCTACTATAGTCCTTTTTAGATTAGATTCTGCTTGTAATTTTTTTGAATATGCAATAGGTGATGTTTTTTTTATGAATTCTGTCCTAGCTGCCTTTTTTATTCTCCATTTATTTTGGCACTCATTTGTCCACCATGCTTTAGGGATGTGTTTAGGGTAGGTTTTCTTAGGTGTTGTCATGGGGATAGCATGATTAGCTGTATTTATTAGTAAAGATGTCAATACTTCAGCATGTGTCAACTGTTGTGTTTGAAATGTATGAATTTTGGGTGAAACTTGTGATTTCATCATTTAGCTTATTTTGGAACATAGACCAATTTGCTTTAGTGTTGATATATTTGGAGGTATGTGGTAGAGTTCCAGCAGGTTCATTTAGGGAGCACACTATAGCAAAGTGGTCAGTACATAGACTATCAATTTTATTTATGTAAATTTTATTCAAAATATTTAATGACACAATTTGTAGGTCAATTGTGGAGAATCTGCCACTTTTGGGGTTGAAATAAGTATTCAGGTTTGGAGGGGTAGCAACAGCTAATTCATTATTATTTGAAGTCATATGCTCAATCAATTTACCAGCTTTATTTGCTGGTTTATTCCCCCACAAATGGCTGTGGGCATTGAAATCTCCACAAATAGTGATATTTTTTAACGTATTAGAACTATTTATATAATTAAAGAAATCCATGGCATCTGTAGCTTGGCCATTAGGGTTATAAGAGCTTATTATGTAGGTTTTATATTATTCAGCCAAACACTGATACCAATTGCATCAACAACATCATTAGCGAAATCTGGAAAATTGATGCCACGGAATTTTATATTATTTTTAACTAATAAAGCTACTCCACCTCCTTTTCCCTCTGATGATCTATCCTTTCTCAGGATAGTATATCCCAGAGACTTAATTTGTTGATTTTGGGTTAAATGAGTTTCCTGGAGGCAAGCAATATTAATGGAATTATTATTCATAAAAGATATTAGTTCATTTAGCTTATTTTCTGTGAGTGATCTTATGTTCCACTGGAGTATTGATATGTGTTGTGTTGTTGATTTATTTTTCATATGACTGTGTATCAATGTTCAGCTTTGTCAAAAGTAAAGCAAGATCTTTTTTTGCTTGAATGAGCATATCATCAGGGATGTAGATTTTTGCCAATTCTGCAATGATTTTTGTTTTCTGTTGTTGATGTATGTTCATGGCCTGAACTGCATTACAGTTTAGAATGAATAAGCATATGTTTGGGGATTGCAATTTTTGGTTGTGCATCCTGTTTGTCAGTTAAGGGATTAATTCCTGGTAGTGTTTCTGGTTTGTTTCTTCATGGGAGGGGGGGGGCAGGCTGACCTCATCTCACCGGACAAGGAGGCTTGTTGACTTGTTGATTCCTTCTGATAGGGATGTGAGCTAGAGGGCTTAGAAGATGGTGTTTTATACGGGGTACTTGATGCATTGGGGGCGTTTGACTTGGGGGTTTTGATTGGTTTCATTACAGGCTTTATTTGGTATTGTTGGGCATCATTTGCTTCCATTGCTGCAAAGGGGTATGGGATGGCCTTCTCTGTTGCTATTTGGAGTGTTAGAGCTCTTTTCTTATATGTAGGGCATAGTGATTTATTTGTAGATTCATGTGGGCCTTTGCAATTGATACATGTAGGCTGAGTGTTGTTGGAAGTTGTCAACTCTTTAGGATGGTATGCTTTACAATTACTGCACTCTAGGAGAATTTCATTGCATTTGTTTGTTGTGTGTCCCAGTTTGAGACACTTCTGACACTGGATAGGCTTAGGTTTGTATTCCTTGTGTGGTTTGATTTGCCCAAATAGGAACAACCTTTCTGGGATATTAATTTTTTCCTTCAGTGTAAATAAGAAGGATCTATTTGTTTTTAGGCCATTAGAGTTAGGTTTACCAAGTTGGGTAACATCTTCAACTGGGATTGTGTTGCCGGCCCTATCTGAGAGCCCTTCTTTTAACTCCTGAATGGATATTTCTGGGGGAACATTATAAACTACTATTTTTGTTGGTGATTGTTTTGGGTTCCATTTAGATGCATTAATTGGGGTATTCAGAAGGGTTTTTAGGTTAATTATTGTGTCTGATAATTTCTGATCTTGGACAGCTATTAGCAGAGATCCATCACGGTGAATATTAAGAGAGAACATCGATTTTATCAATTTGAAAATTGCAACTCTTATTACAGTAATCTTTTTTATTTCAAAGGGGGTAGTAGGAGTAATTTTAAGGTAAATTCCTAAGTTTTGGGAGGGAGGATCTTGGCCAGGGAGGGGGGAAATGCTTCTTACATATTCACTAACTAGTTCACTTCTTCTTCCTCTCATAATGTCTCTATTTACAGGTCTACTTTTAAAATCACTCTTTACAGGTTCATATTCAGGGGTTTTCTTACAAGTCGGCCATATCTTGTGCATGCTGTCGTTGGTGTCGCGCTTGATTCTAGGGGCGGCACCGCGGTAGCGCTCTGGCGGGGGCTAGGGATGTGATTCCGATCCTGGATTGGCAACGGGGACATGAACTGGTCTGCCTGCAATGGCAGGGGTGGTGGCTTGGCAGTTGCATATGAAGCTATGGCATCGTCAAGTCCTTCGCGAACCAAACTCGTTCCTTTCGGACTTTCGTGTGGGCGGGCTGATAGGTGCTTGCGGTTCCTCCGCAGAATCGTACCTTCGTTTGTCTGCTTCCGGTACGATCGTGGCTGTTTTGCATGAGAAACTACAACGGCCTGTTCCCACGGTCCGTCGGGCATTTTCTGAATGTGGATCGCATCGCCGGGGTTGAGCTGATTTAAAGCCTTGGCTGACTTGTTGTGGTAAATTTTCTGGCGTTTGTGCATTTCAGTTCTTTGCTGAGTGAACTGTTTGGGCGGGACGATCTTCTTCTTTAGGTGATGTGTGGTGCATGGTAGGATGGATCTTAGTTGGCGAGACATAAGGAGTTGAGCAGGAGATGCAAACCCATCAACTGGTGTATTCCGGCATTCTAGTAGACCCAGAAAAGGGTCTTCTCTGTTTTTTGTTGCCTTGGTCATAATGTTTTTTTATAATCTTTACAGCTTTCTTGGCAAGTCCATGGGATTTGGGATACCCAGGGCTGGATGTGCTCAGTGATATACTCCAGACTTAGGCAAAATTGATGAATTCCCTGGAAGTGAACTGAGGGCCATTGTCAGACATTAACTGTGATGGTATGCCATGCCGGGCAAAGTGGGCCTTAAGTCGCGTTCTGACCGCGTTGGACGATGTCGTCGTAAGTCTGTCGACTTCGAAGAAATGGCTGTGATAATCGACAGTTGCTAGGAAACTGGAGCCATTCCATTCGAACAGATCTGTAGCGATCTTTTGCCAAGGGAGCGTTTCTATGCTGTGGTTGATCATTGGCTCCTTCAAGTTGTTCAGCATGTGCTTGGAGCATGTTTGACATTTTGCTATGTAATGTTCAATGTATGCGCAGAGGCCTGGCCAGTGCAATAACATCCTTGCTCGCTGTTTGGTTTTCTCGGTTCCAAGGTGGGCTACATGTAGCGGCTGGAGTGTGGCTAACTGCAGGCTGTTGGGAATGATCAATCTTTCTCCCTTGAGAAGAATGCCTTTTGTGAAAGACAGCTTGTGTTGGACATTCCATTAGGTTAGGATGTTGGTTGGGCACTCTTTTCTAGTACTCGGCCAGCCCTTTTGAATTCTTTTGACTAGGGTGCTCAAGGTTTCATCCTGTGTTGTTTCCGTCCGTATCTGCTCAAGCTTCTGGTCACTGGCTTGAAGGTTCCGTACTACGTGATGTACATAGATATCCAGATCTTCTTCCAGTTTTGAATCTGTATCGCTAATTGGGTGATAGAGCGTCAGCAACTGGGATTTCGGATCCTGGTCGGAACCTCAGACTCAGGTCATAAGGCTGGAGCTGAAGCATTAATCGTTGCACTCGTGGTGGAGCTTTGTGAATAGGATTTGCTACAATGGATTCAGGGGGGCGGTGGTCAGTTGTGACGTCAACGTGGCGACCGTACAGATAATGGTGGAAGTGTTTACAGCCATACACGATGATGCATACGCTGTGACCTGCCCTTCCGAAACAAGGTGGGCGCCGAGTCCGTGCCTGGAGGCGTCGACAATGAGTTCGACGATCTTGCTCTGATGGTTGAAGAAAGGGGTGTTTGACACTATAGAGCGTTTCAGGTCCTTGAGTGTTTGGGTGTGTTCCTCTGACCAGATGAATGGCTTTGCTTTGGTCAGGTGATGGAGTGGTTTTTTTTTTTTGTGGATAGGCTTGGTATGTATTTGGCAAGATAGTTGATAATCCCAAGGAGGGTTAGCAGTTCTTCTCGGCATGATGGGTTTGGCATGTGGTTAATGGCGCGAATCTTTTTGGGATCTGGCTGCATGCCCGTGGAGCTGATTATGTGTCTGAAGTAGCTGACACTGGAGGCCAAAAACTCTCACTTATCTTTGTTGAAATGGATACCCTTAGCTAGGGCACGTTCGAGTATCGCTGCTAGGCGTTCATCGTGCTCTTCTTGCGTTGCACCATACATGATCATGTCATTGATGATGATGAAGAAACCCTCCAGGCCTTCAAAGGCATCTTCCATCCTCCTCTGAAACTCATCTTGCGCTGAGATGATTCCAAAGGGCATTCGCTTGAAACGATATCTTTCATATATTGTGCTGAATGTTATGAGGTAAGACGAATCTTCGGAGAGCAGAAGTGACCAGTAACCAGAATGGGCATAAAGTTTTGTGAATATTTTCGCTCCGTATAGCTTGGAGGTGACGTCGTCTAGAGTGGGAATGGGATAGTGGGGCCGTTTGATGGACTTGTTTAGGTCCACAGGGCCTATGCACAGTCTTATGGACCCGTCCTTCTTCTCAACCATAACCATCAAATTGACCCACTCCGTTGGGGTAACGACCTTTTCGATAATCCCTAGGTCTTTTAGGCGGCCGAGTTCTTGCTTGAGTTTATCCTGCATGGCTGGGGGTACTTGTCTTGCTGGGTTGACAGTTGAGGTGGTATTGTCTTCCAGATATATGTTGCATTCTCCTTTGAGTTTCCCGACTCCTTTAAACACTTCTTTGTGTTTGTCCTTCAGGAATGGTACTCTTGAAGATGTTGAGCTTACGTTCAGTACCTGCTTAATCAGGTCCAAATCAAGGCTTGAACGGTAGCCTATGATGGGGGCAGCTGAAGTTTCTACTACAAAGAATTGTTGCCTGCTGCTGAGGTTATCTTTGTAGCTGCATGATAATTCACAGACTCCAGTTACAGGGATCCTTGCTCCACAGTAGCTGGTGAGGCGCTGGCTAGTGGGTTTCACGGTGGGCTTTGGGTTGATGAAGTCTAAGTACTTCTTTCGAAAGATATTGACCTGGACCCCTGGATTGAATTTGAACAGGACAGGGAACTGAATGCTGATGATCAAAGGTATCACTGCTTTGTCTTTGTTTTTGCTTTGTTTGATGGAGTACAGGAATATGGTTTCATCACCAGAGTCTGCTTTGATGGTGTCTTCTTCCACTGCATTTACTGTCTTACTTTGACAAACTTGTGCAAAATGGTTGAGCTTTTTGCAGATGGAGAATGACTTCCCCTTTGCTGGGCAGATATGGGAGGGGGAGTATGTTCCGCCACAGAAGTAGCATGATTTGCTCTTTAAGCCACTGGCTTCCTGTTTTTTTCTGCTGCTGTTCCAGTTTGGGTAGCGTGAGATGGCATCAATCTCTTGCTTTATGGGAATAGACTTAGTTCCATGGAATGTCTTAAGCTGTGCCTGGATCGCTTCTTGGGTTCTGCACATGATGGATGCTTTTTCAAGCGTAAGTTCATCACCTTCAGCCAAGTGCTTCTCATGCACGTTTTGGTTTAGTATTCCGCAAACTATGCAATTGCAGACCATTTCGTTTGGGTCCGAGTAACAACATGGTTTCACTAGTATCTTAAGCTCTGTAATATATTTTTTTATGCTTTTTGCCTTAGTATGGTCTTGTTATTGGAACAGATACCGTACAAAAACTGTATTCTTCTTTGGTGATGCATACTGCTTAAATCTCTCAAGGTATCGTTCGATTTTGTTCCGTTCCTCGTCTGCAATGGTGAAGGTGTTGAATATTTCTTGTTCTTTCGCTCCAGCCTAGATAAGTAGGTAGGCACAGAGAGCTTTCTCTGTTTTACCTGCCAGTGGGCCTGCAAACATCAGTTGGGCATGCTCTTGGAAACGGTCCCATTCTTCCACTAGGGAGCTGACTTCCCAGCTGATTGATGGCTGTAGTACATCCATGAGATCCCACTTCTGACACCATGTAATACTTTTCTAGTATAAAGGTTTACTGACCCAGGCTACCTACACGTTTACTGAACACGTTACTGAAAAGGTTTACTGACTACAAAGAAAAGCAACATCTAAGCACTGCACAAGCATTAAGTAAGCACAAGCATGGTATAGGCACAAACAGGGAATTAAGCACAAGTATTAAGCGGGAATTAAGCGGAATGCTACAAAATCTATTACCTCTAACTCATGATATATTTATACCTATAAATATTATGAGGTACAGGTTAGATTAGGGGCTGTTGAGAATCAAATATGTTAAGAAAAACAATTCTTATTTCATAATAAGCATTATATTTGTAGCTAACACATTTTGAATTCAGTGCTGCTATACTTGACACCCCCCCTTAGCATACAAATATATCCTATAGTCCAAATTATATATTCCTAGTGTAATCCATGACCCATCACTTATTTTTTCTGGTTCTTATTTGTCACAATTGATTCAATTTATGGGTACAAAGGTTGAAGCAAGGGTAAAATTCTACTTTGGCCTATCTTGGAAAGGGGTTAGGTTAGAAAAATGAAACTTTCAGAGATGGGTCTAGGTGAAAGGTACTGATGATTGAACAGTTTTTGTAAAAAAGCACTTTTTCTACTCCAGAAGGCTTAATTTAAAGACTTTTGGTTTAAAAAGGGTTTCAGTATGTAGAAAAAATAACTACAAATCTAACTGTTTTATTAGAAGTTTGAGGTTTTATCAGAGAAGGGTACAAAACTCTGATTTTCTTAAATTGGAGTGTTTTCACCTACAAATTCAACAGAACAAAAAAGTTACCTGTTTTCAATGTAAGTCAGAACCCTACTGAACACGTGTTGAAATACTTGTGGGCAGATCCTGGTGGATTTGACATGCCTATTTTTACTTTATTTCATTGTTTCTCTTCAACTTTTTTAAATGTGTATATATATAAAATACTATTCAGCAAAACTAAAAAATTGCCTCAAGTATAGGGACAAAATTGGATAATTATATGGAGTGTAATTGTGTGACCTAGGTCTCTATAATATATTGTGTGATATAATAGTGTTATATAGGTCTCGTTATAGATGGTACCTGGAATAGCTCACTTTGTCTGAGCTTTGATGGTCCAGCAAATATTTCTTTGTTGTTCACAGATAAAGTGTTGTCAATATTTGGCCATTTAAAAGTTAATCTACCAGTTTAATAAACTTTAAAAAAATTTTGTTTGGAAAGTCCAGAATTCTTGAAATATGCATGTCCTACTTAAGATTATTAGAAGTTTGTAACACCAAGGAGTGTTATATGTTTCATTAGCATTTTGGGTGGGATTGGGTGGGATAGGAATTCCATTTTAATTAGGGAGGGGTTCAGAGAGAATCTCTCGTATTTTACAGCTTGGGGTATATTTGAAAGAAAACATGTAGCCTATAAAATTTACTAAAAGAGGGTGTACTTCAAATTTATTCAGTTATAAATGAATTAGGGTGTTGTGATCAACCAAGTCAAATGCTTAAAAATATGAACATAGCATGAGGCCAAGCGACAGTTCCTCACATGATTGAATAATCTAGCATCTAGCATAAAACCAGTAAAACTACAATAATAAAACAACTTTTTTTAATATTTTTTTCATGTTAAATATTATTAAAAATAATAATCATCAAAACCTCTTGTTGTTGAGAAAGTATCTGTAAATGTGACAACTATGTTTTTGTCAGAGGACCCTTGAATTTCAACACCAACTGTTTCTCATCTGTTTTACATGTTCAGTGAAGTTTTGACAGAGTTGCCTATATTTCAACAGGGCCTGTTGCCGTATGTCAAAAATTTCAACAAGATTACTACAAGATATTCTCAAAAGAATGAATATTGTAATAGAAGCCAGTAGCCTATCTACATTTGAGACACTTGGAACACAGTTTCATCAATATAATGTTAGCTGCCATTTTAACTTAATTTTATCAAGAAAAAGCCAATATGGCTACATTTTAGAGAATGTTAGATATATCTTGATGCAGTGGTGCTGATCCTAACTTTTTTTTTACCAAAAAATAATTAAGTAATGACAGTTTGAACATTACACAGCTAAAAAATTGTTGGGAGCTCATTTTGTGTCGAGAACAAGAAACTGATTGAATTGAATAGTCTTTTCATATTTGGGTGTATTGGATATAGTGACCACATTTTGCATTGTCAAAATGTAATGAAAAATTCAAGAGATGGTGTTCCAAGTCACTATTAAGCAGAGTTATCCTGTTTTGAAGGAAAAGTTTGACAGTGGTTCCAAAATAGCACTGTCAAATCATTGGTGCCTTTACCCTACATGCTAAAGTATGTCCCAGGAAGGTATTTTGAAGTACCTACCTCCACTCCTTCTCCCCCTAGAGGGTCCTGAAACTTGCCTACATGACATGTCTATGCCTATTAAAATTTTGACAAAACAACATTTCACTTTAATTTTTAGTTATCCGTTTTTTTTTCTTTGGTTTTAGTTCTGAAAAATGCAATTCCTGTTATTTGTGTACAATTTTAAGCTATATCAATGTTTTTTTTTCAAAATTTATTAAATGTATTTGCATATCTTTAAAACCTTATAAATTAGGATTGAGCAAAGTTATGAAGCTGAAAACAATTTTGTTCTACTTCATTTAAGCAGAAGATCTATTTTGCAAAGTTTCACTTTTATAACACATAGATTTTTAAAAGTCATCAAAGGTCAGGATCCTCTAGAGAGAGGAGTGGAGGAAGGTACTTCAAAATACCTTCCCAGGACATACTTTAGATTGTAGACCCATCCACTCCTAACCTAACCTCTTTCCAAGATAGTCAAAAGTTGCTAAAGTAGAATTTTACCATGAGAAACATCTTGGAAGAATACATAGGAAATATCTAATTTTGCAAATATATTTGCATATTAGGGGGGAGGGGTAAATTTTAGAAGAGCTGCATGCAAAATGTTTTAGCTAAAAATATTATGTGTATTAAGAAGTAAGAATTGGGTAAATTTTTCACAGTTCATATTATTGATTTATGAATAAAGGAAACATACTACTCAATACTTTTTATGCTCTTTCCAAATATGATAATCATTTTTGTTGCAAATGAATTTACCCCCCACCCCTATATACACCAATTCAGGGTAGTCTATATATTTGCACATTAGGGGTGTGGGGGTAAAAAAAATTTCTGATGCAAATAAGAGGTAAGTTTAAACTTTACCCCCACCCCCTAATCCACAAATATATATCCCAAATTGGTATATATAGGGGTGGGGATGAAATTCATTTGCAACAAAATGATTATTATATTTGTAAAGAGCATAAGAAAAGGCATTGAGTGGTATCTTTGCTTTATTTGCAAGTCAATAATATAAACTGCAAAAAATTTACCAAGAATTGTTTTCTTGATGTATTTCCTTCTCAATAGCCTCTAATCTAGACCTATACCTATTATGCTAGCCTACCACAGGGGGGCAATCCATAATAGATAAATTAGCTAGGAAGAAGTTTTTCAGCCCAAGAAAGTCTACCAGAAAAAACTAAACCTAGAAAAATTGGACATTAATCAGAATCCAGTCCAAATGCTGTCATTTATTAAGCTATAATCTCCTTGGTAAATTTTTACCAAATCATATTATTGACTTACAAATAAAATGAATAGGCCTATACCACTTGATGCATTTTTTTATGCTCTTTCTAAATATAATAATCATTTTTGCCAGAAATGAAATTTACCTCCACCCCTATATACCAATTCAGGGTATATATTTGCACATTAGGGGGTGGGGTTAAAGATTAAACTTACCTCCCATTTACATCAGAAATAAAATTTTCCATTGCCCCCTCCCCCCTAATGTGCAAATATATACCCTGAATGGGTATATATAGGGGTGGGGGTAAAATTCATTTCCAACAAAAATGATTGGTAAATTTTTACCAGATCATATTATTGACTTACAAATAAAGTGAATATACCACTTGATGCCTTTTTTTATGCTCTTTCTAAATATAATAATCATTTTTGTTGGAAATGAATGTTACCCCTACCCTTATATATACCAATTCAGGGTATATATTTGCACATTAGGGGGGCTAGAGGCAAATTTTATTTGTAATGGAAATGGGGGTATAGTTCTACCAAATCATATTATTGAGTTAGGAATAAAGTGAATACACCATTCAATGCCTTTTTTTACACTGATTACAAATATAATAATCATTTCTATCGGAAATGAATTTCAGCCCCCCCCCTTATATATACCTAACCCAACCTAACCTAACCTAACCCTGAATTGGCATATATAAGGGGGGGGCTGAAATTCATTTCTGATAGAAATGATTATTATAATTGTAATTAGCATAAAAAAGGCTTTGAATGGTGTATTCACTTTAGTCCTAACTCAATAATATGATTTGGCAGAACTTTACCAAAATGGGAGGTAAGTTTAAACTTTACCCTCACCCCCCTAATGTGCAAATATATACCCTGAATTGGTATGTAGGGGTGGGGGTAAAATTCATTTCTGAAAAAAATTTATTATATTTGAAAAGAGCATAAAAAGGAATCAAGTGGTATATTCACTTTATTTGTAAGTCAATAATATGATTTGGTAAAAATTTATCAAATGATTATTACATTTGGAAAGAGTATAAAAAAAGGCATTGAGTGGTATATTCACTTTATTTGTAGGCTAAGCCAATAATATGATTTGGTAAAAATTTACCATCTCCTCAAGCAGCACCACTTCTCAAGATCAGCCTGCAGTAGGCTACTGTTAACAGTCAGAGTTTTATTAGGCAAGAAAAACAGGTGAAATTTCCACACTGAGGCCACGTAAGCAAGCATTTCCCTGTCGGGGATAGGAAAGGAACTTATGACAGAAGAGACTCCAAACCTTCTCACATCAACAACCTTTTATACCCAGCTAATGGCCTAGCACAGGTCTATATGAAAAAACTAGGCCTAAAGGAAACATTTAAACAACAAAATTGTTACTTTATATACATAAAAAGTTATAAATCAGAGTATCATCAACTTACAGGATACATCAACAATTCAAAATTTCTGCCAAAAAGGGCATTATGCCGCATTTACGGTCTGCGTTGTCGGGCAAACTTCATTCGGCGTTTCGGGATAGGAAACAAGGGTTCTAGGCGTTTACCCTCTCCCCTGGCGATTACCCCCGGGAAAGTGCCTCTGCGAAAAAAAACCCTAAAGAAGACACCCTCCAGAAAATACCCCACCCACGGAAAATACCCCCCTCCCCCACGGAAAATACCCCACAGAAAATACCCCCTGTGGAAAACACCCCCCCCGTACAGAATAAGGCTTTCCAAATTTGAGAGTTTTATTGGAGTTTTTTTTTATTTAGGTAGGGGAAAGGGATTTTGGTACATGTGTATTTTGCGCCACTCACTCAAGTTTGCGCTGTGTAAAACTCAAGAACAGACCAGTTTTTATGTTAGTTTCTTCGTTACTTTATAAATAAATTTGGCCTATAGATTTGCGTATTAGGGGGGGGGGGGGTAAAGTATAGCGGGTCCGCATGCAAAATGTGTTTGGTACAATTATTCTGTATATTAGATAGATAAATAGATAAGTGTACTTTAAAGCCAAATATACGACCATCAACACTGGAAAATAATATAAATAACAAAAACTTTGATAAGCGATCATCATGAAGCACTGAAATAAAACACTAAATTAACCTGATATTAGTACGTAATACTTGGAAATACGGTCATTGAAAAAAAAAATTAACGCTTGGAAAAAACACTGAAATGAAACACTACATTCACTTTATACTGGGATTTGTTTTTTTTTGTTTTTTTTTTCAGTTAATAAAATTTCCAGACACCTCACAATTCTTCTGTAATTTCTTAGTTGCCATATACCTAGAAAAAACTGTTTTCTGAATTCTAACTGTCCAAATACTTTACCCGCCCCCTTATGTGCAAATATAGAGCCCAAATTAAATATTTCCCATTTATTCTGTCACTTGTCTTTGTCTTGTCTCTTGCTAAGCTGAAAAAAAACTAACAAAGAAACAGGTTTATTCTTGAGTTTTACACAATGTAGACTTAAGTGAGTTGTGCATAATACAAAATACCAAAATTCCTTCCCTCAACGGAAATTAAAAAAATTAAAGTCAAATAAAGTTCGCAAATTTGGAAAGTCCTATTGTCCACGGGGGGATATTTACCGGGGGGGATTTTCCTGGGGGTGTTTTCCGCAGGGGGGGTGTATCTTTCGAAGGGGCATTTTCCGTGGAGGTATTTTCCGGGGGAAAATATTTTCGGGGGGGGGGTAAACACCGGGGGTGTAAACACCGGCCACCGAAAACAAGAGAAGGAGGGGAATTGTTGCAGTCCATACAAATTCAGGACATCAAAATGTAGCTGTGTGATATTTTTATGATGGTCAGGCTTTAAAATAAGGTTTTGGACCTACCAGAGGAATTTCACCCAAAAATTCCACTATTTCCAAGTAGTGCCGGTTCACATTGCCACTTTATCACTTACACTAAGTGGATTACGCCCCAGATTTGAAATTGCTTTCACGCTGAAATTATGTCAATCACACTGACGTTCCCATAAGTTCCATAACGTCAGCTTTTGTATGCATTATTTAAGTCTCAAAAATAAAGATGAAGAAAAAATAAAAGTTCAAAATAGGGATAAAATCCTTTTTAATAGACAGTGCATAATAGATTTCACAAAAAATACCAAATATTTCGGTCACATATACAGTGACCGTCATCAGTAGTAAAACAAAACTAAAACAATTTACATACTAAATCAAATAAAACTGGATACTTTTTAAATCTCTAATTCTTTTCAAAGCAAAGGCGGAAGCTAACCTCTTTGACATTCTTGGATTCGGTTCATTAGCGTTCAATGATATAACATTAAGACAATGGTGAACTATTTTGGGTGTATTGAACTTTACTCTGTCAGGTTTTTATAAATTATCATAGATAGAGTTCAGCCCATATTCACCTGTATCCCGATTCAAAGCAATATTCTTGAATAAGTTTTTGTTTATTTCAAGCGTTTCACGAAAATTTGCTTTAAACCCCAATCCCTAAAAATCAAAGAGACATTCTCGAACAAAATAAAATGGTCTGGAAAATTAAAAATATGTTCTGAAAGGGCTGAAGTAAAATCTTCAGACTTAGAATCTTGCTTTAGACCTGAAGAAATAGAATCTTCATGTTGTAATAATCTCATTTCCAAACTCTGGTTAGTACGTCCCACATATGAGCTTCCGCAAGTACATGGGATCTGATAAACCCCACTTTGTTGCCCCAATGAAGTTAGTTCCTTCCCAGAAATTAGAAAACTACCCAAAGTATTATTACTCTTTAAAGCTACCCTTAGACCATTGTTTTGTAAAATTCTTTTAAGTTTTTCACTTAGCCCGGGTAAATATGGTAAGGAACAAAAAGCATCCTTCTTCCGAGCTGTCTCCAAGACTTCCTTAGAAATCTCTAGAAACCCTTTTCTTCTTTTTGAAAAAGTCTGGTTAATTAACCATTCTGGATACATGTTGCTTATTAGTATTTTCCTTAGAAAAGACAACTCCTCCTCAACAAATTTTGGAGAGCAAATACTAAAGATCCAATCAGTTAAATAAATGATCAAACCAATTTTTACTTGGCGAGCGCGACCGGAACTATAAGACAAAAATCTATTGTTATTTGTCGGTTTTCTGTAAATTTTAAAATCCAGCCTATTTTGGTTTTTCAAAAGAAGAACATCTAGAAAAGGAGGTTTCCCATTCTCTTCTAATTCAACAGTAAACTTTAAATCCCCCCCCCCAAACAATTAAGATGTTCCAAAAATCCTTTTAATTCCTCCTCCCCACAGTCCCATACTGAAATAATGTCATCCATATACTGGCCCAAAAAAATATTTTAAAAAATATGAATTTAACGCCATTGTTTCAATATTCTCCACAAAAATACTAGCTAATAAAGGGGATAAAGGGGCCCCCGTAGATAAACCATTTATTTGTTCGAAATACTTTCCTCTGAATTGAAAAAAATAAGAGAACTTATTGCACAACCTTACTAAATACATATTTACAGAAACTTCCAAATCTGTTTTGCCACTAATCAAATCCAAATTTCTTAACATCTTTCCTTCTAGAAGAGTTTCGGCTGCTTCTACGTCAATATCTGTGTACATTGATACAGTATCGAAGCTTGAAAGCAAAGAATTCGAAGAAATTTCTACTTATTTCAGTTTTTCAACCAAATTCGAAGAATTCTTAATATACGAACTTTGTGTAGACAAAAGTGGTTTACAGATTGACACTAACCATTTGCTCAAAACACTTGTTGGTGATCTTATACTTGACACAATTGGTCGTAATGGTAGGTTAGGCTTATGAATTTTGGGAAATCCATATAATTTAGGGCACAAGGAACTGCGTGGCAGGCATTTGTAATAAAGTTGAGGTGTAATTTTTCCTTCATCCTTTAAGCACTTTAATTCGTTCTTAAACTTATTTTTAAAAGTGTCTGTTGGACTATACGATAGCTTCTTGTATGTTTTTTCACCATTTAGTAAACTTCTTAATTTTGATTCGTAGTCCTCAGTATTCATCAAAACTAAAGTGTTACTCTTATCTGCTTTTTTTATGGTAATTGAACCATCCCTTTTCAAGTTTTTAAGAATTCTTATGTCTTTGATGGTCGTACTAAAAAATTCCGGTTTCAATACAAAATTAGACAGGGTTTTTACTGGAGAAGCTCTTACTAAGCTAACATCTTTTATTAGATTTGCGTTTTCATGCTAAGATGTTTTTATTGAAGAGATAATATCTTCCACGGGGACTTTAT
The DNA here is from genome assembly GCF_049724085.1 of Artemia sp. Qi Xiang Cuo. Classification (NCBI taxonomy): domain Eukaryota; kingdom Metazoa; phylum Arthropoda; class Branchiopoda; order Anostraca; family Artemiidae; genus Artemia; species Artemia sp. Qi Xiang Cuo. The sequence continues at coordinate 51,285,400 of NC_142794.1, forward strand.
CCGGTTTAAAACGAAATTTCGGACCCTTTTCAAGCACTGATTGTTCTAGTATCGTTAAAGTACTTGATGAAAAATTAACCACACCTGGTCCAAGAATTGACGAAGGTATTACCACTTTATTTGTTGATAATTTCGAAAAATTTTTAGCAATCTTTCTCTGGAAAGGCGAAAGTCATGATTGAAGTGATTTTTTCCTATTTGTTGAATAAAACAAAAGTCACTTACACTAACGTTTCTTTATACAAGATTTTCCACGGAAAGTTTATCTCTCACTATTAAAGCTCTTTTTAGACTTTTATCCTTAATAATGTGATTTAAAGTCGTGAAATATAATCTTCGTTCAAACTTTTCTTCCTTGAAAGTGCCCAAATGTAAATTGAATTTTAGTAAAGGTGGCACTATTTTCATCTTCTTACATCGTAGAAGAAAATCCTGTTGGTTGACAACATTTGCATGTTTTTTCTGAGTGTTTATATATTTATACACAATTTTGGTCAAATCATCCCCATAAACATGACGTAGATAATTTCGAAGACCACACTGCCTTTCCATGACGATAAAATAAAACTCCAAAATAGGCATAAAATCATTTTTTAATAGACAGTGTATAATGAATTTCACAAAGAATACGAGATATTTCGGTCCCACATGCTGTGACCGTCCTCAGTAGGGAAACTAAACTAAAACAATTTAGAACAAAAGTTTATATACTAAATTAAATAAAACTACATAGTGTTTAAATCTCTAATTCTTTTCAAAGCAAAGGCGGAAGCTAGCCTCTTCGACCTTCTTGGATTCGGTTCATTAGCGTTCAATGATATAACATTTGGACAAAGGTCAACTACATTGGGTGAATTGAACTTTACTCTGTCAGGTTTTTATAAATTATCATAGATAGAGTTCAGCCCATACTCACCTGTATCCCGATTCAAAGCAATATTCTTGAATAAGATATTCTTTATTTCAAGCGTTTCACGAAAATTTCGCTTTAAACCCCGATCCCTAGAAATCAAAGAGACATTCTTGAACAAAATAAAATGGTCTGGAAAATTAAAAATATGTTCTGAAAGTGCTGAAGTGAAATCTTCAGACATAGAATCTTGCTTTGAAGCAGAAGGAATAGAATCCTTATGCTTTAACATTCTCATTTCCAAATTCTGGTTATTACGTCCCACATATAAACTTCCGCAAGTACATGGGATCTGATAAACCCCACTTTGTTGCCCCAATGAAGTTAGATCCTTCCCAGAATTTAGAAAACTACCCAAAGTATTATTACTTTTTAAAGCTACTGTTAGACCATTGCTTTGTAAAATTCTTTTAAGTTTTTCACTTAGCCCGGGTACATATGGTAAGGAACAAAAGACATCCCACATATGAGCTTCCGCAAGTACATGGGATCTGATAAACCCCACTTTGTTGCCCCAATGAAGTTAGATCCTTCCCAGAATTTAGAAAACTACCCAAAGTATTATTACTATTTAAAACTACCCTTAGACCAATGCTTTGTAAAATTCTTTTAAGTTTTTAACTTAGCCCGGGTACATATGGTAAGGAACAAAAGACATCCTTCTCCTGAGTTGTCTCCAAGACTTCCTTAGAAATCTCTAGAAACCTTTTTCTTCTTTTTGAAACAGTCTGGTTAATTTACCATTCTGGATACATGTTGTTTATTAGTATTTTCCTTAGAAAAGACAACTCCTCCTCAACAAGTTTTGGAGAGCAAATACTAAAGATCCGATCAGTTAAAGAAATGATCAAACCAATCTTTACTTTGCGAGCGTGACCGGAACTATAGGACAAAAATCTATTGTTATTTGTTTGTTTTCTGTAAATTTTAAAATCCAGACTATTTTGATTTTTCAAAAGAAGAACATCAAGAAAAGGAAGTTTTCCATCATCTTCCAATTCAACAGTAAAATTTAAATCCCCCCCCCCAAACAATTAAGATGTTCCAAAAATTCTTTTTATTCCTCCTCCCCATAATCCCATACTGAAATAATGTCATCCATATACCAGCCCCAGAAAATATGTTTTAAAAATTATGAATCCAACTAAATTGTTTCAATATTCTCCACACAAATATTATCTAATAACTGGGATCAAGGGGTCCCCATGGGTAAACCATTTATTTGTTCGAAATACTCCACTCTAAATTGAAAAAAAATAAGAGAACTTATTGCAGCACCTTACTAAATTCATAAGTACATAAAATTCCAAATCTGTTTTGTCACTAATTAAGTCCAAATTTCTTAACAGCTTTCCTTCTAGAAGAGTTTCGGCTGCTTCTACATCAATATTTGTGTACATTGATACAATGTCGAAGCTTGAAAGCAAAGAATTCGAAGAAATTTCTACTTTTTTCAGTTTTTCAACCAAATTCGAAGAATTCTTAATATATGAAATTTGTGTAGACAAAAGTGGTTTACTGATTGACACTAACCATTTGCTCAAAACACTTGTTGGTGACCTTGCACTTGACACAATTGGTCGTAATGGTAGGTTAGGCTTATGAATTTTGGGAAGTACATATAATTTAGGGCACAAGGAACTGCTTGGCAGGCATTTGTAATAAAATATTTTTATTCAAGAATATTGCTTTGAATCGGGATACAGGTGAATATGGGCTGAACTCTATCTATGATAATTTATTAAAATCTGACAGAGTAAAGTTCAATTCGGCCAATGTAGTTGACCTTTGTCCAAATGTTATATCATTGAACGCAAATGAACCCATTCCAAGAATGTCAGTAGAATGTGTCTATGGAATCTGCTTCCTGCCATAGGAATTACCATGCTATTTACTTGCAGCACGTTCCTTAGCACCTCGCCATGCTATTCTAAGGGACCTCTACACCTTTTCAAAAAGAATGGGTATCCTCCCAAACCTATGTTCCCTTGGTACCTTTCCAAGCAAAGTGATCAAAAACACGTCTTTAGCAACTTCGTTCATTATAACGTGTTTTTTTTAACCAAAAACTAGAAATTGTCAAATTGCGTAATCAAAGAATGGTCTCATTGTAGAAATACCGGTTTACAGCTACTTATAATCATGTTTTTTTGCTATATATATCGAACAAATTGATCATTCTGGGCCAGTTGATTAATAGAAGTTGTAATAAGCTTATAAGAATCAATTTATCGACTCGTTCTAATGGACAATAAAAGAAATATATTGGTAAGTAAATATACATTATTCGTAGACTAATATAAGAAATAACCTTTTTTATTCCTATCTATCATTATGAGTTTCACACAGAATTATCTATCATTTTGAGTTTCACATAGAAAGGGGAACTTTCTGTAATTATGCAAGCTCTCGAAGCTACGATAAATTTCACATGTTCATAACAGCTGTTTAGATATTTTTGATTAGAAGTATGTTTTCTCGTGAGATTATATGTCACTGCACTTCTTAATTAAGCCAATTTAAACGATCATTGTTTACTCGGCTAGTAATTTATTATCAGCTACTTGTATGTACGCGTGTGTATTTACTAAAGGGGGTAATTATTGAAGAAAAAATAGTAGATGGGGGAAGGGGCGCCCACCATTAATATTCTGAATAAATGTCAAATGTAGCTAATAGTTGAAATTGTATTTTTTTTCATGCTTCGTATTTAAAAAAAGTGTTTTATGACATTCCAATGGCTCATTGTTGTGGCATTGTTGGGGGGTTTGTGACTGATGCGTCAAAACTGCACTTTTATGCCTATATGCATTCATAGCTTAACCGAACTTAATAATTGGGGTTAAAATAAAGCTAGGAGGGGGAACTCAGTTTTGAAGGATGTGTAAAATTGGTACTTATTTAATACCAGGTAAAAATCTGACTTGAAATGCTTCAGACCGTATATTTTTCGCTAGCTTCAAAGCAGATGACCAGGTATAAAGAGATCTGGGTAAAATATCGTTCGCAACAATTTCTATTTTTAACTCAACAGATAGCAATCATCTTCCGTGTCATATATAATTGAGACGATCATTGTTTACTCTGCTAGTAATTTATAATCAGCTGCTTGTATGTACATGTGTCAATTTACTAAAGGGTTTTTTTTCTATGTGTTTTAGGATGATTTAAGCCTATAAGACTACAAGCTACCTAGTGAATAACTAAAAATTGATTTTCATATCCAGGACTCTGATATTCAAGCGTCAAGTCAAAAACGACGAAAACTCAATGACACAGAAGAGTTCAATTTGGAAGATATTTTAGGGGAAGGTGGCGTACCATCTCCTGATAATTTGGATATATCGACATTAGACGATTTATTGATTATGCTAGACAATATTCAAAATCCTCAAGAATTCCATTCTTCCTACAAGGACCCTTCGTATAAAACACTAAAGCCCGTTGGGGAGACTAGCATGAATCTGAGGAGATATAGCGTGATGCACTATGCCCCACGAGCGGTTTCTAACGAGCTAGCTGTAAGTTCCACTTTAAGCGTCATTTACCAGATAGCATTCAACTTTTTAGCGCAAATTAATCGGCATTTTACCTGCCTTTGCTTCGTGTATGCTTCAATGGAATAAGGACCTTCTCGTGAAATTTTTTGTCCATATTTCATTTGAAGACTTAATTTAAGCAAAATTAAACGATCATTCTTTGTTCGGCTAATAATTTATAATCAGCTACTTGTATGCGCGTGTGTGTATTTACTAAATGGGGTAATTATTGAAGAAAAAAATGGGGGAGGGGGAAAAAAAAAACCTTAATCAGTTAGTGCCTTAATATTGAAACATGACTTTAGTTGGTGGTAAACATCTGACTAGACATGAAATGCTTTTTATTGAACCAATGGCAAATATTTTTATAATGTACTTTACTTGATTGCTATTACAAATAGTAGACTTGTAAACGGGTGGATTTGTAGGAAAAGGAATCTGCTTCTAGTCTAACCGCTAGGTCTTATGGACGACTAAATTTGTAGGAAAAAGATTCAGTTTTTTTTAATGGGGTATTAAGAGAAGAATGGAGTTGATTTTTTTTATTGTAGTTTATTGCTATTAGTCAAACGTTGCGATGTGTGTGTGAGCGTTTACGTGTGCGTGTGCGTGTGTGTATGTGCGTGTGCGTGTGCGTGTGTGTGTGTGTGTGTGTGTGTGCGTGTGCGCGTGTTCGTGTGTGTGTGTGTGTGTGTGTGTGCGTGAGCGTGCGCGTTAGCGTGTGTGTGTGTGTGTGTGCTGTTAACAAAATTTGTAATTTATTATGCACTTTTTTTATAAATAATGCTATAAGCAAAATTTGTAATTTATTATGCATTTGTTCGATAAATACGAATCCAATTAAAAAAAAACATTTGTTGGATAAATAATATGAATACAAATCCGACTAAGAAAAAAAATAATGTGTTATAATTGTAATAAAACTTTCCTCAAAGAAAAAAATTCAATCCATTCATTTTAGTTTCAGGGGGAAGCTACAAAAACGACTGCCTTCCCTTGTCCAGGACTTCAGAATATCATGGGTAATTGTCCCCTGTCGCCGGAACAATCGGATGATGTTAGTGAAGGTACGTCGTTTACTATTTCCCCGGATTTCCAGTTTACAATGGAAGAAATGAATACCCATATGGAAATTGTTGGATCTAATGTTTTCGGGGACATTTTTGACGATGACTTTATTATTAGTGAATTGGGTCCTGTGCAAATAGGTGCAGGACATGAAAATAGTGTCGCGTCCTTGGAACTACGTAATTTTATTTGTTAGAATCTGCTCTAGGACACTTACAAACTCATTGGGTAAATTTTAATCCTCCTGAGAAAAACTTGGTTGTTGGGAGTTTCATTTTAACAGACCCTTTAAATGTTCTTCACACCTACATCGAACAAATTCGAGCGCTTATTAAGATTCAGATTCAGAATTGGGGGAGTCAGGGGGGATTAAGGCATCGGTCAATCAAAAAGTTTATTTACAAAAGGGGACATCTGGGGACATTTTTGATTTTCAGTTTTCAACTGGCAACCAAACCTTTTACCCTGGTCTAAGACAATTTGAGGGTAACTTTTGCAATTGGGTCAATAAATTAATATCAACTTTTGACGCGTTCAACGAGAGAGGGAGCAGGTCCACCATTTTATACATTGAATATATGGATCTGAATCTCAATAGATTTAAAAAAAACTTTATTTTAACAGATGTGGGTAGTAATTGACGAATAAAATGTCACCCAGATTTGTTGGCTACAGCGGGGGGGGGGGGGGTTCAGGCTTTCAATTTTTAAAATTGGCGGCAAAGCTTTAAATATGCATTTTTAGCAGCAGCCCATAAAACATTGAAAAATGATTCATCAATGAAAAATCTTGACGGACTTGCACGTAACGGTGGAGACAATTTCCCTAAGTAAATTTTGATTGTTTAGAGGGAAAATATCCGGTGTCCTTAAAAGAAATAACCATATTTGAAAAAGCAAATGAAAATCTCGGGTTGGGGGTGGTTGTTCTCCAGTATGACACAGAATTTGAAAATGGGGGAAAGAAACCAAATAAAAAAGAGGTTTTATATTCAGTTAGGACACCGTTGGTGGATAATGTTAAAAATTGGGTTTGGATTATCTATGAGCCTCCCAAAGAAGTAAATTCCCTTGGTCATTTTTTCCCCGTTACGGCAATAAGTCGACTCTTATCTCAAGGTACGGACAAAGGGGAATGTCACTATTGCCCCATGTGCCTTTCCTCATTTAGATCTGGAAGAACATTCACGGATCACACATGATATTGCAAAATTCATGGCAATCGGAGAATAGAAATGCCGGCAGAAGGCAAAGATACTTAACAATTTAAAAACTTCCTAAATTCCCGGCTACAGATTGATAAAGTATCTTAGGACTGTGAATCTAGACTTGTGGAGGTATTGGACCCATCAATGCCGAATATAGTCAATGAACACAAACTCGTTGCGTTTTCCTATGCGCATGCCCGACACGATTCCAATAATAAAAAGCAATTGGAAGAGTTTTTTTTACTATGGATGAGGAGTGTAGCATGGAGAAGTTATTGGCGTGTATGATAAAAACAGCAAATAAATCTATTTCACGTTTGCGTCACACCAACTACCCAATGTCATTATCAGATAAGGAGCAACGGGCACTAGAAAAGGGGACAATTTTTGGGTTTGTAGGGGTGCTCTTGTTCCAAAAGACGCTGTCCAGAATCACAATCATCTTATTGACCCTAATTCAACGGGAAAAAGTAACTTTTAGGGGTGGGCTAACAATTCATGTAATTTAAAAATTAAACAGCAACTCTTTCTTCCGGTTTTTATACATAATTCTAACTACGATCTGAAGTATGTGTTACCAGCAATGGCACATCTTCAAAGAAATGGAGCTGTGAATGATGCATGGGTGATAGACAGCTTTTCCTACAAAATCATTCCTAAATCGTCGGAAAAGTCGCTTGTTTTGGAATTTATGTGGAGATATGTTGAAGACGACGTTGATTACACGAATAAAATTCACTTTTTAGATTCCTACAGTTTTTTCCCCAGATCTTTGAGCGAATTAATTAAAGTGCAGAAAAACCATGACGGCTGCAACGCTTTCCCCCTTCTCAAGCAACAATTTCCAAATGATTTATATGATTTGCTGACGGTCAATGGCATATATCCTTATTATTATTACTGCTCCATGTCAAGATTCACCGAGGAAACTATTCCCTCGATCGAATCGTTTTACGACAGTCTACACGACGTAGGTGTACTCCTAATGAATACAGTTTTGCCAAAAAAGTATGGACAGAGGGAGGGTGTAAAAATGGGTCTGACTACTGCAAGCTGTATTTGTCGAGTGATGTGTTAACTTTGTTAGACATTGTGTGTAAAAATACGGACAAAATTAATGGGGAATTTAATCTTGGTTTAGGATATTATTTTTCATCTCCTCATCTGGTAATGGACCTCATCCTAAAAATTAGCGGGGAAAAAATTGGGCTGATCACCGACATCGATCAGTACCTGTTCATCGAGAGGTCAATGAGGGGTGTATACGTTTTTCACGGGGATCGTATGTTGGAAACTGATCCAACTGGAGAGAAGACAGGGACAAAATCAGATGCAGTTTTCCTTTATATGAATTCCCTCTACCCCTCGGCCATGTCCCATTATGTACTACCCTGCGATGACTATAAATGGCTCAATGACCCTCAAGCCTCCCATTTCCCCAACATTGACAGTGTTGAGGAGAATGGACCGATTGGATGGTTTTTTGAAATTGATGGGGAGATACCAGTTGAGCTTCACGAATCGGTAAAGGATTTTTTTTCCATGCATCAATAGACCTGTGTCTAGGGACTCTTTGAGTCCCCGCAACAGACGTTTGGTCGAGGTGGAGGGATTACATTGGTCACCTTCAAAACAAAAACTTATTGCCGGCCTTCTGCCGAAGAAAAATATTGTTGTACATCATGTGGCTTTAAAATGGATATCAACAACGGTTTCAACGTCACAAAGGTTCATAGAGCCCTCCAGTTTAGTCAGAAACCCTATCTGAAAAGGTTTGTTGACACTTTTGTCAAGAAACGTTCTGAAATGCAGACAAAAGCCGAAAAAGAAATCTATAAGCTCATTTGGAATTCGGCTTTTGGTAAAATGTGCGAAAGTGTTCGCAATAGGAATCGTTGTGACGTCGTGACCGATCCTGAACAATGTGCTCGAATTATTGCTGATCCAAATTACACTTCCTTTACAATCATTGGCCCGGACATGGTACTATTGAATAGGAAAAAAAGAAGCATTGTCCTGAATAAAAATATTTCTGCAGGCAGTGCCATCTTGGAGATCTCTAAAAACCTCATGTTGGAATTCTACTACAATGTGGCTAGGGTACAGTGGCCGGAGAAGGAGCAAGTAGAGGTCTGCTACGGGGACACAAATTCTCTACGACTAAAAGAAAAACTCCAAACCTATTTGATGATTTGGCGAACGGTGAATCATCAACTCGCAGAAGAACTACACCAACTGGGGTGGGCTTTACCCAAAGCTAGTGAAATTTCGGGCGCTAAATCAGCTTTTATTTTTAAAATCAGAAACGGGAAGTGACATGATTTCCCGTGGTATGTTTGTAAGTCCGGAGGTGTACTTTATACAGACACACGACGAGGAAGTCAACAAACGTTGCAAAGGAGTACCCACGCGCTATGTGGATAAGAATTTCGACATGGACGTCTATAGGAATTGTATTGTTGAAAATACAATTCCACGAGCATAATTGTTGGCAATTCGTTCGCTGAACTACAGGAACCTCACTGTAAATATAGAAAAAATTGCCATAAGTACCATTTCCAACAAGGTCTATGTTTGTCAAGACGGTGTGACTACCCTCCCCTTGGGGCACTATTTAACTTACGACTAAGCCGAATGTGTTAGCCATAGGGAAAGTCTCGGTTTGAGTAAAGTCCAATAAATTTCCCAAAACCTTGGGGGGGGGGGCTCGCGGCCTGGGGGGGGGGAGGGGGCTCGCGTTCTGGGGGAGGGGGCGCTCGGCCGTCAGTGGGGAGCGCCGCCACGACGAACGGTATCTATTTTGTTTACTTAGAGCAGATTTTTTTTGGTAAATATACATGTTGTTTTTGCATTCAAAATAAAAAAAATGATGTAAAAAAAGTGATATTATTCTAAGTGTATTTTTTCATTAATTTTTTTTATAAATAAATAAAGAATATTTATTAAAGTGCTTTTTTTAGTGCATTTTTTTAAATAAATGTTTTTTATTATAAATAAATTTTAAAAAATCTTAAGTGTATTTTTCTTTTTTTTCTGTAATGTATTATTTGTAAAGTGCTGTTTTTTTTATGTTAATAATACAAGAAATATGATTCTTTATTGATTTTGTTCTTCTTCTTCTTCTTCTCATTATTCTTGAACGGACTAGTTGGGAAATTATTTAGTCATTAGACAACTATAGTCTACAGTTAGTTGTAGGTGATTTGTCGAAGGGAACATGTATCAATTTAAAACACCATTCAGATCGTTTCTGTGTGGACCATCAGTGTCAGGCAAAACGACACTCTCAACCAAAATTATTAAAAACTGCGGCAAAATTTTTATGGAAAAGCCAAAAAAAATCTACTATTGTTACAGTTTTTGGCAGGATTCATACGATAAATTAAAAACAATTGGCATAGCGGGATTGGTGCAGATACAATTCATACAGGGACTTGATGTTTTCAACATTATTGAACCAAACTCCTGACTGATTATTGACGATCTGGCTGAATCTATTGAACAATGGTTCCAGGAAATGCTGCAATTGTTCATCGTTCGCTCTCATCATAAACAGATTTCCATTACTCTGGTTCTACACAACCTCTTTCATCAGAGCAAATGTATCCGAACACTTGCATTGAACTGCATCTACTATATCATCTACAGAGTTGTTCGTGATTCTAGATCGCTAATAACCCTCAATAAACAAATATACCCGGGGCCCCTAAATTTCTGCTCTCAGCTTACAATCAGGCTACATCCTATTGGATCTTAATCAAAATACACCTGAGGATTTGCGTGTAGTCACAGATATTTTTGACAATGAAAGTACAGTATATCTCCCCGTGAACAGTAAAAATACCTATTAATTCCTATCATGACACTGAAGAAACTACATGAAAATAGACATTTATTTTCAGTCCTAAGCACTTCAAAACCCCCACTTAGGAAAGCCATACTCAAACATACTGTTGACAATGATTTCATTAATCTAATATCCAAACTTTGTTTAAATTTGACCGAGGGCAATGTTCAACTGCCAGAAGTAGTTAAGCAACAGGCAAAGCAACATCGTTCCATTGTAGGTACTTTGGCCTTTAAAAACAAAGGAAAGAATTTTAAAAGGAAATGTCTTCTTCAGGCGGGCGGTCGCTTTTTCACACTTTTACTATCGATAATTGCAGGACTTGTATATAGTTTTCTCTAGAGAGAGAGAATGGCCAAACCCTATATATTGACTACAATAGAACTCGCTCTCTCACCCGTGGAACACTTTGAGAAGAATCTGAGTAAATTCATTGACAACAAGAATATTGAGGATGATAAAAAACTGTTTTTAATTCAAGATGCACTTCGTCGAATGGACAAATATAAGCCCTATCTTGCGAAGACCGGTGGTGTTGATAAAAAAAAAGCACCATCACCTCGGGATTCTTCTTCTTCTGCTGCTGCTGCTGCTGCTGGAACACAATTAAAGAAGGAGGAATTGTATTCAATTGAGCCGAGCATTGGAAATCTAATGCCCCACTCATATCGTTAACAAAGTAAACGACTCATAACATATCACATGGAAAGTGGTCAAGATCATATTCAAGGTAATAGCAGTGGGAAGGGGATTATAATTCAGGGCAAGAGCTATAATCTACTTGATTTAATCTATGATATGGTTACAAATCGTAAAGGACTATTATCATTTGACGCTCATCTATACAACTTTCTAAATACATTAAACTTCCCCAAAAGCCTTATTAGTAATAGGCAAATTCTAAAAAAATTAAATGAACATGCACCCCCAACACCATTAAAATATGAACATGAAGAAGAAGAAGATGAAGAAGAAGATTTTAACTCAATCCTCGAAAATACTAGTACATCTAGTGGAAACTTGACAATGGTGAGGAGGAGGAGCAGCACACCACTGATAGCTAGACAAAAGCGAAGACGTATCAAGTCAATGTCACCACAACCACCGCCAACCACTAGTATACAAAAGGGTAGCGGACATTACACTACGTGACACATTCAAAATGGTTGAAGTTCTGAAACATGTTTATGAAAATATTGGTGAAGTGGGGAGTTTAAGTCCCCCACCACTCTTTCCAAAGTCACTGGTGTTCACGCTAAAAGTGTACAAGACTATCTACAAAATGAATTAAGTTACACTCTGCATAGAAATCATAGGCTTCGTGCTTATCATTATCGAAAAACTAAAGCCTTTTCCCAATTGCATATAATGCAAGCAGATCTCTTAACTCTAGATGAGATTCAAAGACGTCACAATACACCGTACAAGTACATTCTACTTGCAATCAGTGTTTTTAGTCGCTATGCATATGCCATTCCATTGCGCTCGAAGAGAGGTGTTGAAGTTGCTCAAGCCGTTGAAAGTATTCTCGAACAGGATTCATAAAAAAAATTCAAACGGATCGCGGTAGTGAATTTGTTACTCCCCATGTTGCAAAAGTACTAGCGAAATATAATACACTGCTCTATCATAGTCATAGTCGTATAAAGGCTGCATTGGCCCAACGATTGATAAGAACTATTCGACTTTTAATTTCAAGATATTTTACATTGAAAAATACATCTGGTTTTATTCATGATTTAGATAAAATCATGTTGATTTATAATCAACGACCTCATCGATCATTGTCCAACTCAACCCCTGATCATGATACATCATTCATCATTCTGATCATGATACAATTGATACCTTTCTTAAACAATATTCCAATGAAACGATTGTCAAGAAGAAAATATTTAATGTTGGCGATACTGTTCGAATTAATAGAACAACTAATGTTTTTGAAAAGGGTATTTACTTGTTGTCCACAGAACTTTTTAAAGTGGCAAAAATCCTAGACACTAAACCCATAACTTATCGTTCGCGTGATACCAAAGATGAAGAGATTCTCGGCGGTTTTTATGACTATTAACTACAAAAAGTTAAAAATAATACTGAAATCTATCAAATGGAAAAGATATTAAAGACTCGTACTCACAGGGGTTGGAAACAGTTACTTGTTCGATGGCTAGGATACACCTCTGACTTTGATTCTTGAATCGGCTGTGGAGACATTAATAATGCCCAATCAAGTCTATCCAACATTTATTTCCAATGTCTGAGACCCTCTCTACAATGATTCTATTGAGAATAACGATTTATGGGCAAAACTCTCCCCCGCCATTATTGGCGAAGACGATACACGGAAAGTGACTCTTTTTGATTGTAGTTTCAGAAACGTCTATGATATCCTGAAACAGAAACGCTTATTTGACTTCAAAAACATACAATCTAAGAATTTAATCTTTTTCTGCTATGAATGGGTTGAAGCACATAAATCTAGCGAATATCCACATGCCAAATTGAAATATATTGAATATGATAATATGACAGATTTGTGTCGTACAATCAATAGAAAAATCTCATATCGTCGGAATGGTACATTCCATTTTAATTATTCAATGGAACACGATAGGATTTACATTACCTCACCTGTTGACACTGAAATGATCATTCTGAATGATAATCTGAGACACGTTCTTGGTTTTAAACAGAATATGATCAATGGGAAAAACGCTGGCACTGTTAACGGGATGGATCAAGTGATTTTTGCTGATTATCCACCTGGTTTCGCCTCGGACTCTTGCAGATTTCTCTATGCATCTTTTGTGGAAACATCGAGAGTTGGTAATTCAAATGTCCCCCTCCTACGTGTTCTTGAAAGAAAAACAACTCATGAACTTGTTCATTACTATAATTTAAAGCATCGTCAGTATGTTCCTGTAAACACTTCATATTTGGAACACTGTCAGTTAACACTAAGAATTGAATTGGGCGAGCCTCTAGCAATAACAAAAGGCTTAGCAGTGATTACATGTCATTTTCGACCCATTGTTGGCGACACCACCTCCTAAAATGAACAATAGAAGAATTCCATTTGTCTGTCCCAATATCAATTGCTATGTTGGTGCTCTGAGTCCACGTCAAATAGGCAATGGATTAGACAACTACAAGGGGCGTACTAAAATGTCTAGCTATGGTCTTGGTAGCTGGTTTACTAGGCCATTTGGTTCTTCACTACCATTTGCAAGGAAAATACACTGTACCGGCTGCATCAAATTTTGCTGCCTCCACACTACAGGACTGGAGGTCGGGCATAAATTTCATCGAGAGCGTTAAGGAAAATATTAGATCTCTCAGCCAGAGCCGTTGGTGAGCAATTAAAATCTCAGCAAAATGGGAAGGGATTGAAAAGGATGCGTGTGCGTCATTCACTCATCAGTCTCTACCCAGGCGGGAAGCGAAGGACATCAATAAGGACTTTGAGGAAGAAAACAACGAAGACCAATAAGAAGAAAAAGAAAAAGATTGTTAGATCAAAGAAGGATTTCTTCTCTTAAGATGACTTATCTCCCTCACAAGGAATCACACCCATCAATCAGTTCCTCATTGGATCTGTTCAATGCTGAAAATGTTGATGTCAGAGTCAAGTATGGCTACTATGAACAATTTCATCCCCAGCAACCCCTCTCGGAAAATATACACTTTCAAACATTTTCAAATGAAGACTATCTCATTGATTTGTCATCAACATTTATTGATTTAAATGTTGCGGTGAAGAAAAAGTCAGATAATACAACTCCAACTGCTGCCGATGGTCTGTCCTACGAAAACTGTATTCTACAAAACCTGTTCAAACAAATTAATGTAGGCCTATTTATTAATGGAACATTGGTAAGCAGTAGCAATAACTTATCCAACTATGCAAGCTATATACAATTTATGAGGATGACACCAAAGGCATATAAGGAGTTGAGAGCACAGTCATTGGGCTATGAATATCGACCAGGTGTTGATACTGACGGTGAGTTGACTACTGCAGTGACCCAGGAGTATCATCTAGTTGGAAAATTCAATCATGAGATATTCAATATATCCCAATGGTTACCCCCCAAAGTCAAGATTGACATAAAGTTGCAACGGGCCCCGTCGAATTTCATTTTGAGAAAAACCTTTCCTTCAGCACCTGATGAAAATATCATTATGACATCGACAAGTCTCCACGTCCGAAAACAACAGGTTATGAGCTCTGTTGTGTTGGCAGTAAAAAAGCTAAGAGCCAATGGTAACAAGTGCATTATAAAAATATTTGCCATTGGTTCAGAAAGAAGCATTTCATGTCTAGTCAGATGCTTACCACCTACTAAAGTCATGTATCAATACTAAAGCACTATCCGATTAAGTTTTTTTGGCCCCCTCCCCCCATTTTTTTGTTCTTCAATAATTACCCCCTTTAGTAAATACACACACGCGCATACAAGTAGCTGATTATAAATTATTAGCCGAACAAACGATGATCGTTTAATTTTGCTTAAATTAAGACTTCAAATGAAATATCGACAAAAAATTTCACGAGAAGGTCCTTATTCCATTAAAGGATACACGAAGTAAAGGCGGGTAAAATGCCGATCAATTTGCGCTATAAAGTTGAATGCTTTCTGGTAAATGGTGCTTAAAGTGGAACTTCCAGCTAGCTCGGTAGAAACCGCTCGTGGGGCATAGTGAATAACGCTATCTCTCCTCAAATTCATGCTAGTCCCCCCAACGTGCTTTTGTGTTTTATGCGATGGGTCCTTGTGGGACGAATGGAATTCTTGAGGATTTTGAATATCTTCTAGCATAACCAATAAATCGTCTAATGTCGATATATCCAAATTATCAGGAGATGGTATGCCACCTTCCCCTAAAATATCTTCGAAATTGAACTCTTCTTTGTCATTGAGTTTTCGTCGTTTTTGACTTGACGCTTGAATATCAGAGTCCTGGAAATAAAAATCAATTTTTAGTTATTCACTAGGTAGCTTGTATTCTTATAGGCTTAAATCATCCTAAAACACATAGAAAAAAACCCCTTTAGTAAATTGACACACGTACATACAACTAGCTGATTATAAATTACTAGCCGAGTAAACAATGATCGTCTCTCAATTATATATGACAAGGAAGATGATTGCTATCTGTTGAGTTAAAAATAGTCATTGTTGCGAATGATATTTTACCAAAATATCCTTATACCTGACCATCTTCTTTGAAACTTGCAACAACTACACGGTCCGAAGTATTTTAAGTCAGATGTTTACTGGGTATTAAATAAGTATCATTTTTACACATTCTTCAAAACTAAATCCCCCCTCCTTGTATTATTTTCAACCCCAATTATTAAGTTCGGTTAAGCTATGAATGCATATAGGCATAAAAGTGCAGTTTTTGACGCATCAGTCACACACCCCCCAACAATGCCACAACAATGAGCCACCGGAATGTCATAAAGCACTTTTTTAAATACGATACATGAAAAAAAATACAATTTCAACTAATAGCTAAATTTCAAATTTATTCAGAATATTAATGGTGGGTGCCCCTTCCCCCATCTTATCTTTTTCCCTTCCATCATTACCCTCTTTAGTAAATACACACGCATACATACAAGTAGCTGATTAGAAATTACTAGCCGAGTAAACAACGATTGTTTAATTTGGCTTAATTAAGAAGTGCAGTGACATATAATCTCACGAGAAAACAGCCTTCTAATCAAAAATATCTAAACAGCTGTTATGAACATGTGAATTTTGTCATAGCTCCAAGAGCTTACATAAATACAGAAGTTCCCTTTTTATGTGAAACTCAAAATGATAGATAAGTCTGTGAGAAACTCGTAATGATAGATAGGAATAAAAAAAAGGATATTTTTTATATTTGTCTACAAATAATGTATATTTATTTACCAATTTAATTCTTTTAGTGTCCATTAGAACGAGTCGATAAAGTGATTCTTATAAGCTTATTACAACTTCTATTAATCAAATATCCCAGAATGATCAATTTGTTCGATATATATAGCAAAAAAAACATGATTATAAGTAGCTGTAAACCGGTATTTCTACAATGAGACCATTCTTTGATTACGCAATTTGACAATTTCTAGTTTTTGGTTAAAAAAAAAAACATGTTATGATGAACGAAGTTGCTAAAGACGTGCTTTTGATCACTTTGCTTGGAAGGGTACCAAGGGAACATAGGTGTGAGAGGATACTCACTCATTTGAAAAGGTGTAGAGGTCCCTTAGAATAGCATGACGAGGTACTAAGGAACGTGCTGCAAGCAAATAGCATGGTAATTCCTATGGCAGCAAGCAAATTCCATAGATGCGTTCTACTAAGTTCAAAGAGGTTAGCTTCCGCCTTTGCTTTGAAAAGAATTAGGGATTTAGACAATATGTAGTTTTATTTGATTTAGTATATAAACTTTTGTTTTAAATTGTTTTAGTTTAGTTTTAGTCACGGTCACTGTATATGTGAAGGAAATAACTGCTATTTTTTGTGAAATTTATTATACACTGTCTATTAAAAAGGATTTTATCCCTATTTTGATCTTTTATTTTATCGTCATGGAAAGGCAGTGTGGTCTCCGAAATTATCTAAGATAAAAAAAAATTGTCTATAATGTATGTTTTATCTGACAAAAGAGAAGCCTCTGAAAGAAGAAATACAATTGGCTTTTTTATTATGACTCTAGGTATTGATGAAGACTTTTTTCTGCTGGCTGTTTCATTGACTGAATGAAAATTTAAAATGTGTAGAAGTCTATGGTAGCAGTAGTCTAGGTAAGGCAAGTTGCGCAAGTTCATGTTCTTTATTAATCAATGAAAAAAAATATTTTCACGAAACTATCAAATTAATGACCCACAGTGAGGCAAACTCGTGAGCTCATTTCTTCATAAAATCTCTTATTATGATATGTAAATCATCCGTTTTCGGCTCAAATTCTTCAAATAACCTTCAATTTTCTTTATTGATTACGTTACGGATCATAAGTTGAAATTTTTCAACTTTGTTTTCGGCTTAAGTTACGGAGCTCACGTGGCTTATACTACTGATTTTATTGGGTTTCCATATCATAAGTGAACCACTGCGGGAGGACTAATTAGCCAATATGAAACCGGCATAAAACTTCAAATCTGTAGTACCTTGATTCCCCCTTGCCGTATCAATTTTTCTGGGATTTATTTCATTAAATTAGTCTCTGATATACTCCAACCTGAGTTACAATTTTCACTGGATTTCTTTTGGCAAGCAGTTTGCTTTGCTTATAGTCTTTTTATTGAAATTTTTTTATACTATACCAAGAAATATAAACTCTTGCAGTAGAAGCAGTCTAAACCCACGAAGTTTCCTGTTCGCTTTTCATAGGCAACGCTCGAGCGTTACCTATTCAATTGTCTTTAGTACAGACCTTCTGCCATGCCAGTCTATTTATTGACACTTTTTTACACTATACCCAGAAATGAAATCTGGGGGATTATAAAAAGTCTAAAGTACAAAGTTTCCTGTCAGCGTTGTTTATAGTAAACGACCTAAAGGCTTTAATATATTTTTTTTCCAGAGCCACTTCCCCAGGACTGTAAGTTATGCTAGTTACCCGTTGTTTACATGTACGGTATGTTGTTGGGAAAAGTGGGAATGTTTGACACTGGTTCTCCAAAAATACTTTGGGTATGAAAGTGAACCTTTCACTAAGTGTTGAGAGGGATGTCGAACAAAACCAAAATAAACTATGTGCATGTAGGTTCTCGAAAAGTTGTATCAGCCATACATAAGGAACAGCTGACGGCATTAAGTTGAAACTTATACGGTATGTTAAGGGGGGTATTGAAGAGGGATTGAAGGGCCAACAGCCACCCTGTCCTTCTTATATCCACTTGAACACTGATTGAAACTTCAAAAGCCAGTTTATTCTAAATAGTAAAAACGCCAGACAACTATGCTTCTTAAGAGACCATGTCCCCTAAAACCTCCGGGTCAAGGGTTGTAAATTATACTTTTTGCCTATTGTTTATATTAATTAAAAAACTTTCTGAAAAAGAAGTTTTTATAGAAAAATAAAGAGCCATATAAAACTTAAAACCATTCGAAATAAATTCCTATAATAATTCAAAATAAAAATGATCAGACATCACTATTAAAGAATAAGTAAAAACCAAAACGAACAGAAATTAAATAAACAATCACAGCAAACCTAAAGATAACAGTTACTCATAGGCAGCGCAATCACGATGTCTAAGTAAAGAACGATTTTGGCACAATGTAATAATATTTTTTTTCATACCAGGGCACTTCGTATCGAATCGTAGAAACTTCGAAAAGGGCTCATTCAATTGGAAATTGGAGTGGTCTGTGCCCTTTTTAATAGTCAAAAGTGATTGGAAGCCAACTAACACCCCTTCCACGCCCACTATAACCCCAAACACATCCAGTCAATATTTGAGATAGCCATTTTGTTCAACGTAGTTGAAAGTTCTGGAAATTAGGTCTTTGAGGATGACAACCCCCCCCCCCCACCGCCCACCGGGCCAGGGTGGTAAAGTATGCCCCGGGGGCGCTTAAGGTTTTATTTAACGCGGTGGCGTAGACACTTTAACAAGGGCTCTTTCTATTGGAAATTGAAATGGCTAGTGTCCGTTTTAATAGTCGAAAGTGATTGGAAGGTAACTAACACCCCTTCCATGCCAACCATTTCCCCAAACACATCCAATAAAAATTTTGAGATAGCCGTTTGTTCCACGCAGTATAGAGTTCAGGAAATTATACCTTTGAGCAGGACAATCCCAACACAGTCTTCAGGACAAGGGTTATAAGTTATGCCCTGGGGACACATAGGGTATTTATTGAAATCTTTGCGGTAGAAACTTGAAAAAGGGTTCATTCGATTGGAAATTCAAAGGGCTATTGCCCTTTTTAATAGTCGAAAGTGACTTGAGGGCGTCTAACCCCCCTGTCACGCCCACATTTTTCCCGAACACATACAATCAAAATTTTTAGATTGCAATTTTATTCAACGTAGTTGAAAGTTTTGGAAATTAGGTCTTTAAGGATGACGACCCCTCCCCCTCGCAAACCCCTCAGGGCAAGGGTTATAAGTTATCCCCTGGGGGTAGATAAGGTTTTTATAGAAAGCGATGTTGTAGAAACTTCAAAAAGGGCTTATTCAATTGGAAGTTGAAAGGGCTAGTGCCCTTTTTAATTGTCGAAAGTGTTGAAGGACAACTAACCCCCCTCTCACCCCCCCCATTTACCCAAACATATCCAGTGTAAATTTTGAGATATCCATTTTGTTCAATGTTTTTGAAAGCTCTGGAAATTAGGTCTTTTAGGATGATAACCCCTCAGAGCCCTCAGTGCAAGGGTTGTAAGTTTTGCACTTGGGGCATATAAGGTTTATGTAGAAAGTTGTTTTAGAAATTTCAAAAAGGGTTTATTTTATTGGAAATTGAAACTAGGGCCTTTTTTAATAGTCGAAAGTGAGTGGAGAGCAATTAACCCCCTCTCACGCCCACCCTTTCCCTAAATACATTCAATCAAAATTAGAGATAGCCATTTTGTTCAACGTAGTTGAAAATCCTGGAGATTATGTATTTAAGGATGACAACCCCCCCCCCCCCCCGAGCCCCTAGGGCAAGGGTTGTAAGTTATGGCCTGGGGGCATATAAGGTTATTATAGATAGAGTTGTCGTAATAACTTCAAAAGGGGCTTATTCAATTAGAAATTGAGAGGGCTAGTGCCCTTTTAATAGTCGAAAGTGATTGGAGCGTAACTAACCCCCCTCTCACGCCCACCATTCCCCCAACAACATCCAATCAAAATGTTCAGATAGCCATTAAGTTCAAAGTAGTAAAAAGTTCTGGAAATTAGGTCTTTGAGGATGACAGCCCCTTGAGCTAGTGCCTTTTTATCAGCAAGAGGTTATAAGTGATGCAAAACATTTATAAAAGCACCAATAGTTTATAAGTGGTATAAAGCATCAGTAAAAGTTTTTTAAGCGACACAAAGCATTTATAAAAGCACCAAACCGTTTGTAAGTGCTATAAAGTATTTGAGTTTTATAAGCGATACAAAGCATTTATAAAAGCACAAAAAAGTTTTAAGTGTTATAAAGCATCAGTAAGAGTTTATAAGTGATACAAAGCATTTATCAAACAACCAAAAGAGTGTATAAGTGTTATAAAGCGTCAGTAAGAGTTTTATAAGTGATACAAAGCATTTTTAAAAGCACCTTAAGTGTTTGTAAGTGTTATAAACTGTAAGGAAGCCTTATTTTAGTGTGAATTTGGTAACTCAATTTCAGTCAAATTTGGAATTCCTTTTGATTCAATAGATCAGAAATAAAGCTACAATTTCAAATTAGCTTGAATTTGAAAATAACTTCACTTTGCGTAACTAGTCCTAAATCTTGTAATAACACTTCTTTTTTCATGAATCAAACGACTTTTGAACCCATGATAAATATTTGAAGACCTAATTCGGACCAGTTTTGGGTATAAAACAAAGAGAACGCAAGGCCTTGAAATACTGCAAAAAAACTACCTCTTAACAAAAAGTTGTTGATTGGCTGAAAAAGCAAGGGAAGGTCACTAAACGAATCAAGTAGCAAATAAATAAAACGTACGGGAGAGAGAAACTAGTGGTTATCTTGTGAGCAGAGGGGACTAGAAAGGAACTCTTGGTAAGTAACCTATTAGCAAATAATGGCAAGCATCTGCCTTAGTTCAATTTCTTTAAATGTAAATTTAAAATAATAATATTAAAGCTTTTCGCCACTTTAGACCATACAGAGAAAATCCCATTTCCGTGTTGAATTAAGTTATCAATAGGATTCTGAATTCCCCTTTGAGGATAAAATTGAGACAAGAAGTAAACTTTGGAAAGATTTCTGTCACCTGGATAGACCAGACTATGTAATAAATTTAATACGTATATAGGAGACATAAACTAGTACTGAAGTCAAAGCACGACATTTATTATAATTTGGTGATTTGGGGTATATTTGGTAAGAAAGACTTGGGGACCTTAGATGAAATACAGCATTTTCTAAGGATTGATATAGAAATAAAAAATTAGTTTTGTCTTAGAAACTGGAGCTTGTGAATAACCTAAGGTTTAGGTAAAAGATAAATCCCTTAACCTTAAAGAATGATTTAATGAGCTTTTACCTCCTAGTTCCAGCTTAGTGACCTTTGGAATTTACCTAGCGTTTATAAAAATGATGATGTCTTTTCATACTGCAGTCTTTTCAAAGATATTTGATTTTTGAAGCAATCAAACAATTCGTGGTAGAGTTATATTAAAAGACGATCATTAGAAGAACAATCCATTGCATACATTGGACTTAGTTAGCTGCCTGATTCTTTGAGAGTCGTCTCTTATTACTCCAAAGAAGAAAATCCGAAGGCTTCTTCCTGTTTGTTTTTAAATAGAGGCGGCCCTGATGTTCTACAGATCGGCTAGGGAAAAAAGAGGAATTGAATTCCTAGATTAAGATTTTCAATCTCTTCCGTCCTAAGATCCAATTTTCTCTAGAAAACTATAAGTTTATCAAAGTTCCAGAGAAAATTAACTTCCTTTTCAGGATATAAACCTGAAATATAGTTTAATTTACACAACTAATGTGAGATCTGATAAAAAGATTATTCCTAGATTGCGAGAAACAATAATTTGATGCAAAGAATTTTAATTACACTGGTACCCAAGCCTTTTCTGATTATTCAAGTGTAGCTATTTTCAATTAGAAGTATTCAATAGCCTAGAATTAACTTTATCCTTTTTTCCAGTAAACATTCGTGGATTGAACAAGCAGACCCACACAATATTAAACAACTGACCTAGAAGAGGTTTAGAAGTATTCAAAATAATTAGAGTGAGAATATTTTCCTTTTTTTCTGTTTATAATAAATACCAGTTATCACTGGATTTTGAGCACCGATCTTACCAACACGGCTCAGTAACAACACGCTACCAAATTTTTGGCCCTGATAAGTAGGGGCAACTTTACAAAACCTTGAGTAGGAGTTTCATAAGTGACTCAAAGCATTTATTAAAGCCCCCAAGCCCTCTGGCCAAGGGTTGTAAGTTGTGCCCTGGGGGAATTTAAAGTTTTTTAGTGGAAGCGTTGTCGTGGAAACTTCAAAAGGGCTCATTTGATTGGAAATTGAAAGGGCTAGTGCCTTTTTAATAGTTGAAAATGATTGAAAAGGGAATAACGCCCCTCTAACACCCACCATTTACCCAAACACATCCAATCAAAATTTCGAGATAGCCATTTTGTTTAACGTAGTTGAAAGTTCTGGAAATAAGATGTGAGAGGATGACAACCACCCTAACAGCCCATAGGGTAAGGGTTGTAATTTATGCCCTTGGGGCATACAAGGTGTTTATAGAAGTGTTGTCGTAGAAACTCAAAAAGGGCTCGTTCAATTGGAAATCGAAAGGCCTAGTCCCCTTTTTAATAGTCGAAAGTGATTGAAAGGCTTGACATTTTTCATAGTAAAGATCGATATGGGTATAATGTATTATTTCGTTGTTGTTGTTGTTGTTTAGACCAGAGCACTTTGTATTGAAGGAGTTGTCTTAAGAACTTCGAAAAGGGCTCATTTGATAGAAAATAGAAAGGACTAATGCCTTTTTCAATATTACAAAGCGAATTGAGGGCAAATAATCCCCCTCCCACGCCCACCCTCCTATTTGCCCATCATGTTTGAAAACTAAATGTTGCCTTAAGGTTAAATCAAAATGCACTGTGTAAATGCTAATTCCCAATAAGGCATCTCAGCAGTATCCCAAGAACATCTGAGGGTATTCTGTTCAAACTTTCGGGGCTACTTCTGCTCTTAAAGTTTAACCAAATCAAAATAGCGTAAGTATATCCAAGCTATCAAAGAAAGTAAACAGATTTTTTTGCGAATAGTATCCAGTTTTCTATTTTAGGTCAACTAGAGGAGGTATGAAAGTAAATTAAACACCACTATTTGTGTCCAGATTTTTAAAAGGGTGTATGTTATTAAAAATTGCTGAAAATTTTTCTCCAGCATAAAATAGTAGGCCAAACTATAAAGTCATAAAAAAACGAAAAGATTTGAAGTATTATTTTCTTTTTCCCTGAAAAGACTATGTCAATATGAAACGAACAGAAATTACTTAAAAAAACTTTTTCCAAAAAATAAGTTTTTCAAAGAAAAGTAAAAAACTCCATTTAACAAAAAATGAGCAAAAATAAATAAAATAATCTACCAAGCGTCAAACTGCCACAAATTAGCATCGATAAATAAATGGAACCCAAAACGAAGAGGAATTACAATAAACAACCGAGTTAAACTCAAAACGAGCAGAAATTAACATGAGTAGGGATCAAAACCCCTATGCCTTCCCTAGACCAGACCATAATTTGCACTTTACTGAAAAAAACAAATGAATGTGCATTGTCAGTTTAATATACATATACTCATATTTAGTAATCCAAATGTTAATATTACATGTTTTATTAAAGTTATAAAAGTAAAAACATTTATATTTTTTCAGTAAAGCGCAAATTATGTTCTGGCCTTGGGAAGGCATAGGGGTTTTGAGCCCAACTTATGTTAATGTTTGCTCATTTTGAGTTTGACTCGGTTGTTTATTTCAATTAATTAAAAAAAGTTTTTCCACAAAATAAGTTTTTAAAAAAAAAGTAAAGAACTCCATTAAACCAAAAATGAACAAAAATAGAATCAAATTATATACCAAGCATACAACTACCGCAAATCAATATCAATAAATAAATGAAACCCAAAACAAACAGAAATTAAAATACGTCAAACTAAAAACGAGCAGAAATTAATGAGTAGGGTTCTAAACCCCATGCGTTCTAAAAGCTAAATTGTAATTTGCATTTTACTGAAAAAAATTCAAATAAATTTACTGAAAGAATGTGTATGGTCAGTTTAATGAACAAAATAAAATCAAATAATCTATCAAGCATACAACTACCACAAATCAATATCAATAAATAAATGAAACTCAAAACAAACAGAAATTAAAACATGTCAAAATCAAAACGAGCAGAAGTTAATCTTAGTAGGGTTCTAAACCCAATGCTTTCTAAAAGCCAGAATATAATTTGTTCTTTATTCATTTTTTTTTAATTTTTTCACTTTTCTATCCTTAAGAAATCAAAAATTAATTAAGATTTTATGGAATTAATATCAGCATATGTACATTAAACCGACAATGCATATTTTTTTTCAGTAAATTCACTTTAATTTTTTTCAGTTCTTTACTGAAAACGTTTGACACTAAGAGCTCAAAATCTTATTCTATGGCCAAAAATTTGTATTCATAATTAATTTTATTTCTAAAAATAACCTTGAAAGCAGTGGCGTTGTTTCAGGCGGGCAATGATTTGGAGAAAAAAGGATATATAGCACCTGCTCTTGACTTTTCGGATTCAGATCTTTCTTGCCCCCCCCCCCCTAATAAAGTGTTGGAGCTACATCCCTGCTTGAGAGCTCCGATTAAACTTTGTAATTCTCAGTAATTTTAACATAACTGCTGATAAGGTAATTTTTAACACGAGAAGAATTAATATTGTAAGTTAGTCATCTTTCGAGATTAAATTATTACTACACGCCCACTATGAATGTATTTATAATTAGTCAAGAAAATGTGTCAAAAACGGTATTAATCTTTTTCTTTTTCATTTTAATTTTTCAATTTTGTTTTTATTCCACATTCACAGAATTTTTATTCAAAATTTTAAAGGGAAATGCTACATTTTCGTCTAAATTACTACGGTACAAAAAATAAGCAAAGCTAGTTCATTAGATTCGGTGTGTTTTTCGTCTATAAAAGCTTAAACATTAATAATTTGATGAGTCCAAAGACAATCTATTCTTCAGAAATACTTTAATTGCTTAGGCTATTATCTGTAGGTTTAAGTGTTTTATCTTGGGAAATTCTCCAATCCCATTAAGAATACTCCCTGAGGAAAATTAACCCAGTCATAGTTGAAAATAGTTTTTTTTTTAAATTAGTTTCGATTTTTTTTTTAAATTCATGCCCAGGCATAACCAAGACATGAAGTAACTAATACTTAATCTGAATAGGGTTCTAAACTCTATGCTTCCTAAAAGCCGGAATATAATTTGCAATTTACTGAAAAAAATTAAAATGAATTTTCTGAAAAAACATCTACATTGTCAGTTTAATATACATATATGCTGATATGTATTCCTTAAAATCTTAATTAATATTTGACTTCTTAAAGCTACAAAAGTGAAAACATTAAAAAGATTTTTTTTTTAAGGAATTGCTATATAAGAATTAAAAAGAAAAAGAACGATTTTTTTGCCATAGAATAAGATTTTGAGCTTTTAACGTCAGTAAAGAACTGAAAAAAACTCAAAGTAATCTACTGAAAAATGTATTCATAATTAATTCTATTTCTAAAAATAACCTTGAAAGCAGTGGCGTTGTTTCAGGCGGGCAATGATTTGGAGAAAAAAGGATTCTATAGCACCTGCTGTTGACTTTTCGGATGCAGATCTTTCTTGCCCCCCCCTAATAAAGTATTGGAGCTACACCCCTGCTTGAGAGCTCCGATTAAACTTTGTAATTCTCAGTAATTTTAACTTAACTGCTGATAAGGTAATTTTTAACACGAGAAGAATTAATATTGTAAGTTAGTCATCTTTCGAGATTAAATTATTACTACACGCCCACTATGAATGTATTTATAATTAGTCAAGAAAATGTGTCAAAAACGGTATTAATCTTTTTCTTTTTCATTTTAATTTTTCAATTTTGTTTTTATTCCACATTCACAGAATTTTTATTCAAAATTTTAAAGGGAAATGCTACATTTTCGTCTAAATTACTACGGTACAAAAAATAAGCAAAGCTAGTTCATTAGATTCGGCGTGTTTTTCGTCTATAAAAGCTTAAACATTGATAATTTGATGAGTCCAAAGACAATCTATTCTTCAGAAATACTTTAATTGCTTAGGCTATTATCTGTAGGTTTAAGTGTTTTATCTTGGGAAATTCTCCAATCCCATTAAGAATACTCCCTGAGGAAAATTAACCCAGTCATAGTTGAAAATAGTTTTTTTTTTAAATTAATTTCGATTTTTTTTTTAAATTCATGCCAAGGCTGTAACCAAAACTTAATCTGAATTGGGTTCTAAACACTATGCTTTCTAAAAGCCAGAATATAATTTGTACTTTACTGAAAAAAATTCAAATGAATTTACTGAAAAAACATCTGCATTGTCAGTTTAATATATATATATGCTGATATGTATTCCTTAAAATCTTAATTAATATTTGACTTATTAAAGCTACAAAAGTGAAAACATTAAAAATATATTTTTTTTTAAGGAATTGCTATATAAGAATTAAAAAGAAAAAGAACGATTTTTTTGCCATAGAATAAGATTTTGAGCTTTTAAAGTCAGTAAAGAACTGAAAAAAACTCAAAGTAATCTACTGAAAAATGTATTCATAATTAATTCTATTTCTAAAAATAACCTTGAAAGCAGTGGCGTTGTTTCAGCCGGGTAATGATTCTAAGAAAATTATTCTATAGCCGATGCTCTTGACTTGTCAGATTGAGATCCATCTTGCCCCCCCCCTAATAAAATGTTGAAGCTACATCCCTGCCTGAGAGCTCCGATTCAACTTTTTAATTCCCAGTAATTTTAACATGACTGCTAATAAGGTAATTTTTAACATGAGAAGAATTATTATTGTAAGTTATTTCAAGTGAGGTGTCACTCACCACAAGTCGGTGCTTTTATAAATGCTTTGTATCACTTATAAAATTCTAAATGATATTTTAAAACACTTACAAACGCTTGTGATGCATTTATAAATGCTTTGTATCACTTACAAAACTGTATAGTGAATATAAGCAATACAAAGCATATATAAAAGCAGCAAAACCGTTTGTAAGTATTATAAAGCATCAGTAAGAGTTTTATAAGCTATACAAATCATTTATATAAGAACCAAAGCGTTTGTAAGTGTTATAAAGCATCAGTAAGAGTTTTATAAGCGATAAAAAGCATTTGTAAAGGGCACTAAACCGTTTGAAGTGTTAAAAAGCATCAGCAAGAGGTTATAAGTGATGCAAAACATTTATAAAAGCACCAATAGTTTATAAGTGGTATAAAGCATCAGTAAAAGTTTTTTAAGCGACACAAAGCATTTATAAAAGCACCAAACCGTTTGTAAGTGCTATAAAGTATTTGAGTTTTATAAGTGAAACAAAGCTTTTATAAAAGCACAAAAAAGTTTTAAGTGTTATAAAGCATCAGTAAGAGTTTCCAAGCGATACAAAGCATATATAAAAGCACCTTAAGTGTTTGTAAGTGTTATAAACTGTAAGGAAGCCTTATTTTAGTGTGAATTTGGTAACTCAATTTCAGTCAAATTTGGAATTGCTTTTGCTTCAATAGATCAGAAATAAAGCTACAATTTCAAATTAGCTTGAATTTGAAAATAACTTCACTTTGCGTAACTAGTCCTAAATCTTGTAATAACACTTCTTTTTTCATGAATCAAACGACTTTTGAACCCATGATAAATATTTGAAGACCTAATTCGGACCAGTTTTGGGTATAAAACAAAGAGAACGCAAGGCCTTGAAATACTGCAAAAAAACTACCTCTTAACAAAAAGTTGTTGATTGGCTGAAAAAGCAAGGGAAGGTCACTAAACGAATCAAGTAGCAAATAAATAAAACGTACGGGAGAGAGAAACTAGTGGTTATCTTGTGAGCAGAGGGGACTAGAAAGGAACTCTTGGTAAGTAACCTATTAGCAAATAATGGCAAGCATCTGCCTTAGTTCAATTTCTTTAAATGTAAATTTAAAATAATAATATTAAAGCTTTTCGCCACTTTAGACCATACAGAGAAAATCCCATTTCCGTGTTGAATTAAGTTATCAATAGGATTCTGAATTCCCCTTTGAGGATAAAATTGAGACAAGAAGTAAACTTTGGAAAGATATCTGTCACCTGGATAGACCAGACTATGTAATAAATTTAATACGTATATAGGAGACATAAACTAGTACTGAAGTCAAAGCACGACATTTATTATAATTTGGTGATTTGGGGTATATTTGATAAGAAAGACTTGGGGACCCTAGATGAAATACAGCATTTTCTAAGGATTGATATAGAAATAAAATTAGTTTTGTCTTAGAAACTGGAACTTGGGAATAACCTAAGGTTTAAGTACAAGATAAACCCCTTAACATTAAAGAATAAATTAAAGAGCTTTTACCTCCTAGTTCCAGCTTAGTGACCTTTGGAATTTACCTAGCGTTTATAAAAATGATGATGTCTTTTCATACTGCAGTCTTTTCAAAGATATTTGATTTTTGAAGCAATCAAACAATTCGTGGTAGAGTTATATTAAAAGACGATCATTAGAAGAACAATCCATTGCATACATTGGACTTAGTTAGCTGCCTGATTCTTTGAGAGTCGTCTCTTATTACTCCAAAGAAGAAAATCCGAAGGCTTCTTCCTGTTTGTTTTTAAATAGAGGCGGCCCTGATGTTCTACAGATCGGCTAGGGAAAAAAGAGGAATTGAATTCCTAGATTAAGATTTTCAATCTCTTCCGTCCTAAGATCCAATTTTCTCTAGAAAACTATAAGTTTATCAAAGTTCCAGAGAAAATTAACTTCCTTTTCAGGATATAAACCTGAAATATAGTTTAATTTACACAACTAATGTGAGATCTGATAAAAAGATTATTCCTAGATTGCGAGAAACAATAATTTGATGCAAAGAATTTTAATTAAACTGGTACCCAAACCTTTTCTGATTATTCAAGTGTATCTATTTTCAATTAGAAGTATTCAATAGCCTAGAATTCATTTAATCCTTTTTTCCAGTACACATTCGTGGATTGAACAAGCAGACCCACACAATATTAAACAACTGACCTAGAAGAGGTTTAGAAGTATTCAAAATAATTAGAGTGAGAATATTTTCCTTTTTTCTGTTTATAATAAATACCAGTTATCACTGGATTTTGAGCACCGATCTTACCAACACGCCTCAGTAACAACACGCTACCAAATTTTTGGCCCTGATAAGTAGGGGCAACTTTACAAAACCTTGAGTAGGAGTTTCATAAGTGACTCAAAGCATTTATTAAAGCACAAAAACTTTGTAAGTGTTATAAAGCATCAGTAAAAGTTTATAAGTGATACAAAGCATGTATAAAAACACCAAAAGGGTGTATAAGTGTTATAAAGCATCAGTAGGAGTTTATGAGTCATAGAAAGCATTTATCAAAGCACCTTAAGCGTTTTTAAGTGTTATAAAGCATCAGTAAGAGTTTTATAGGTGATACAAAGCACTTATAAAGTACCAAAAAGTTTGTAAGTGTCATAAAGCATCAGTATGAGTTTGTAAGTAATAAAAAGCATTTACAAAAGCACCAAAATGTTTGTAATTGTTGTAAAGCATCAGAAGGAGTTTATGAGTGATACACAGCATTTATCAAACTACCTTAAGCGTTTTTAAGTGTTATAAACCATCAGTAAGAGTTTTATGAGCTATATAAAGCATTTATAAAAGCACCAAACCGTTTGTAAGTGCTATAAAGCATTAGTAAGGATTTTAAAAGCGATACAAAGCATTTATAAAAGCACCAAAAAGTTTTTAAATATCATAAAGCATCAGTAAGAGTTTATAAGCAATACAAAGCATTTATCAAAGCACCATAAGCGTTTTTAAGTGTTATAAACTATCAGTAAGAGTTTTAAAAGCGATACAAAGCATTTGTAAAAGCATCAAACCATTTTTTAGAGTTTTAAAGCATCAATAAGGGTTTATAAGTGATAAAAAGGCATTTAAAAAAGCACCAAAAGGGTGTATATGTGTTGTAAAGCACCAGTAAAATTTTATAAGTGACATAAAGCATGTATAAAAGCACCAAAGGTTGTATAAGTGTTATAAGGAATCAGTAAGAGTTTTGTAAGCGACACAAAGCATTTACGAAAGTACCAAACCGTTTGTAAGTTTTATAAAGCATCAGTAAAAGTTTATAACTGATACGAAGTATTTTTCAAAGCACCTTAAGCGTTTGTCAGTGTTATAAATCATGAGTAAGAGTTTCATAAGTGACGCAAATCATTTATAAAAGCACAAAAAAGTTTGTAAGTGTTATAAAGCATCAGTAGGAGTTTATGAGTGATACAAAGCATTTATAAAAGCACCAAAAAGTTTGTAAGTGTTATAAAGCATCAGTATGAGCTTATAAGGGATAAAAAGCATTTATAAAAGCACCAAAAAGTTTGTAAGTGTTATAAACCGTCAGCAGTACTTTATTAGTGATACAAAGCATTTATCAAATCACCTTAAGCGTTTTTAAGTGTAATAAATAATCAATAAGAGTTCTATAAGCGGTAAAAAGCTTTTATAAATGTGCCAAACCATTTGTAAGTATTATAAAGCATCAATAAGAGTTTATAAGTGATAAAAAGCATTTATAATAACACCAAAAGCGTCAATTAGTGTTATAAAGCATCAGTAAGAGTTTTATAAGCGATACAAAGCATTTATAAAAGCAACAACCCGTTTGTAAGTGTTATAAAGCATGTGTTATAAAGTTTTTAAATATCATAAAGCATCAGTAAGAGTTTATAAGCAATACAAAGCATTTATCAAAGCACCATAAGCGTTTTTAAGTGTTATAAACTATCAGTAAGAGTTTTAAAAGCGATACAAAGCATTTGTAAAAGCATCAAACCATTTTTTAGAGTTTTAAAGCATCAATAAGGGTTTATAAGTGATAAAAAGGCATTTAAAAAAGCACCAAAAGGGTGTATATGTGTTGTAAAGCACCAGTAAAATTTTATAAGTGACATAAAGCATGTATAAAAGCACCAAAGGTTGTATAAGTGTTATAAGGAATCAGTAAGAGTTTTGTAAGCGACACAAAGCATTTACGAAAGTACCAAACCGTTTGTAAGTTTTATAAAGCATCAGTAAAAGTTTATAACTGATACGAAGTATTTTTCAAAGCACCTTAAGCGTTTGTCAGTGTTATAAATCATGAGTAAGAGTTTCATAAGTGACGCAAATCATTTATAAAAGCACCAAAAAGTTTGTAAGTGTCATAAAGCATCAGTATGAGCTTATAAGGGATAAAAAGCATTTATAAAAGCACCAACAAGTTTGTAAGTGTTATAAACCGTCAGCAGTACTTTATTAGTGATACAAAGCATTTATCAAATCACCTTAAGCGTTTTTAAGTGTAATAAATAATCAATAAGAGTTCTATAAGCGGTAAAAAGCTTTTATAAATGTGCCAAACCATTTGTAAGTATTATAAAGCATCAATAAGAGTTTATAAGTGATAAAAAGCATTTATAATAACACCAAAAGCGTCAATTAGTGTTATAAAGCATCAGTAAGAGTTTTATAAGCGATACAAAGCATTTATAAAAGCAACAACCCGTTTGTAAGTGTTATAAAGCATCAGTAAAAGTTTACAAGTGAGCCAAAGCATTCATCAAAGCTCCTTAAGCGTTTGTAAGTGTTATAAACCACCAGTAAGAGTTTCATAAGTGATGCAAAGCATTTATAAAAGCACCAACAGCGCTTATAAGTGTTATAAAGCGCGAGAAAGGGTTTTGTAAGTGATACAAAGCATTTATAAAAGCACGAAAAGTGTTAATAAGCGTTATAGAGCATCAATAAGAGTTTTGTAAGTGTTTTATACGAGTTTTTATTAAAGCACAAAAAGAGTTTCTAAGTATTATAAAGTATCATTAATTATTTTATAAGTGATACAAAGTATTTATAAGAGTAGTTATAAGAGTAAAATTTATTATCTATAGGTTTAGGTGTTTTCTCTTGGAAAATTCTCCAACCCCATTAAGAATACTCCCCGAGGAAAATTACCCCCTCCCCCAGTTATAGTTGAAAATAATTTTTTTTTAATTTAATTTCGATCGTTTTTTAAATTTATGCCCAGGCTTAACCAACACATGATGTAACCAAGACTTAATGTGAATAGGGTTCTAAACACTATGCCTTCAAAAATCCAGACTATAATTTGTACTTTACTGAAAAAAATTCAAATAAATTTACTGACAAAAATCTGCATTGTCAGTTTAATATACTCTAGTTTTATTTATTCCTTAAAATCTTAGCTAATTTTTAATTTCTTAAAGTTGTTAAAGTGGAAACATTAAAAAGAATTTTTTTAAAAGAATTACTATATGAGAATTAAAAAGAAAAAGAATACATTTTTTTTGGCCATAGAATACAATTTTGAGCTCTTAGACTTCACAATTTCTGTAACTTTCAACAACATTGAAGAAAATGGACATCTCTAAACTTTAGACCTTTTGGCTCTTTTAAACAATTTCAATAACTTTCAAATACATTGAAGAAAATGGGTATCTCTAAACTTTTATTGAATATGTTTGATTGAATGTTTCAAGATAATGGTCTTAGCTGTTCCTAAAATATTGTATGTACGCTTTTTGGATAACCTGGATACAAATAGAAATTTCTGGAGGCATAGTCTTTAGACCTTTTGGCTCTCTTAAACAATTTCTATAACTTTCAACTACATTGAAGAAAATGGATATCTCTAAACTTTGATTGAATGTGTTTAGGGAAATGGTGGGCGTGAGAGGGGGGTCAATTACTCTTCACTCACTTTCGACTATTAAAAAGGGCAATTTAAATTTCCAAAAAATTTTTACTACAACTTTCTATATAAATATTATATGCCCTCAGGGCACAACTTACAACCCTTGCACTGAGGGCTCTGAGGGGGTCATCATCCTTAACTACATAATTTCTAGAACTTTCAACTTCGTTGAACAAAATGGCTATCTCTACCCTTTGATTGAATGTGTTTGGGGAAATGGTGGGCGTGAGAGGGGGGTTAATAACTCTCCAATCACTTTCGACTATTAAAAAGGGGAATTTCAATTTCCAAACAAATGAACCCTTTTCGAAATTTTTACGACAACTTTCTATATAAACCTTATATGTGCCCTGGGCATGACTTACAACCCTTGCACTGAGGGCTCTGAGGGGGTTATCATCTTAAAATACCTAATTTCCAGAACTTTCGACTACGTTGAACAAAATCAATATCTCAAAATTTTGATTGGATGTGTTTGGGGATATGGTTGGAGTGAGAGGGGGGGTTAGTTGCCCTTCAGTCACTTTCGACTATTAAAAAGGGACTAGCCCTTTCAATTTTCGATTGAATGAGTCCTTTTTGATATGTTTACAACATCGCTTTCTATAAAAACCTTACATGCTCCAAGGGCATAACTTACATTCCTTGCCCTGAGGGTTGTGAGGGGGATGGGTTGTCATCCTTAAAGACCAAACTTCCAAAACTTTCAACTACGTTAAATAAAATGCTATCTAAAAATCTTGATTGAATGTGTTTGGGGAAAAGGTGGGCTTGAGACAAATCCCTTTCGACTATTAAAAAGGCACTAGCCCTTTAAATTTTCAATCGAATGAGCCCTTTTTCAAGTTTCTACGACAAAGATTTCAATAAAAACCTTGTATGTCCCCAGGGAATAACTTTTAACCCTTGCCCTGGAGAATGTGGGTGATTGTCCTGCTCGACGGTATAATTTCCTGAACTTTAAAATGCGTGGAACAAAATCGCTATCTCAGAATTTTGATTGGATATGTTTGGGGAAATGGTGGGCGTAGAAAAGGTGTTAGTTGTCTTCCAATCACTTTCGACTATTAAATAGGGCACTAGCCATTTCAATTTCCAATCCAATAAGCCCTTTTTGAAGTTTCTACGACAAAGCGCTCTTTAAAAACATTATATGCCCCCAGGGCATAACTTCCAACCCATGCCATGAGGGCTGTGGGGGAGTGTCCTCCTCAAAAACATAATTTCTATCTGGAAATCAACAACGCTGTACAATATGGCTATCTAAAAATTTTAATTGGATGTGTTTGGGGAAAAGGTGGGCAAAAAAGTAGGGTTAGTTGCCCTCCAATCACTTTCGACTATTAAAAAGGGCACTAGCCACTCCAATTTCCAATCGAATAAGGCCTTTTCGAAGTTTCTACGACAACTCCTTCGATAAGAAGTGCCCGGGTATGGAAACCAAAAAAAAAAAATAATACATTGTGCCAACATTGTTCTTTACTTAGGCTGCGCTATTGCGCTGCCTATGATTTCTGTTCGTTTTGGGTTTCATTCATTTATCGATACTGATTTGTGGTAGTTTCACGCTTGGTAGATTATTTCATTTTATTTTTGCAACATTTTTGTTTAATTGAGTTCTTTACTTTTTTGAAAAACTTATTTCGTGGAAAAAGATTTTAATTGATAGCATAAATGAATCAGTAAGTCTCGAGTAAACCTTAAATTGACTATTTAAGTTCAATTTAAAACGAACAAAAATCACTACAAGGAAAAGTTTGGCTACTACTCTTTTTCCCCTCCCCTAACCGTAAAATTATTAGCCTATTGAGTCATTTGCTTTTTAATGAAAACTACATGTTTCTCGAACAGACCTTGGAAAGAACTTGCGAAATTAAACTGGATATTTGATACACAAGGATATTAATTACTGAAACCTCAGACGTTCAAGGTTTTACTTTATTGCAATATATATTTTTCAATGTCATAAATATAAAGGAAAATATTTGTAATATAATTCGTTCTCAGTAGTATCAGCAATATCTGAACAATGAGTAAGTAAGGTGTTAAGTCAAGACTTTCAAGGTATGTTATAGGAGATGTTGAAGGGAGATGGGAGGCAACCAGGACCCTCTCCCATTTCCCTGTCATTTTTGCATACGCCGTTGGCCCAACATTGATAAAAATTTGAAACTATCATTTTCTCCTAACTGGTCAAAAGATCTAATTGCTACACTTTCAGGATGCAATGCCCCCGATAGACCCAGGGAAAGAATTAGAAATTATGCAGTTTTCCCATGATTCAAATACAGGTTTTATCGTTTAGAATTCGAGAAACATTGGATTCTGGGTTTACCCAAAAAAGGCTAAGGGTATTAGGGTGAAATTTTGGAGAATGTTGAGGGATATGTCATTTTAAATTAAAAGGCACTATAGGCATCCAGTCTATCAAAAAAAGTATCTATGTTAGTTTGAGAATGTTTATTATTTAAGAGGTGATGTCAAAGAAAGATTTGAGGCCAATCATTCTCCCCCTTGTTGCCCTTTTTATATGACTCTACTGCTCGACACTGATCGAAATTTTGAAAAAGGCATTTTGTTTAAAACAGCCAAAAGGTATAAGACTATGCCTCCAGAAATTTCATCCACCTTAGAGCCCCAATAACAGGATTGTAAATATCCTTGGTTAGTCCAAAAAAGCAAAGGGTATTTAAGTGACACATCGGGAAATGTTACACTGTTACTACAGTGACTGCAATTACGACTACTTGCGATTGCAACGACGACTACTTGTAAATGTGACTAGGAATACTTGCAACTAAGACTACATGCAACAGTGACTACTTATGATTTTGACTATAACTGCTTGTAGCTATGACAACTCATGACTTTGAGAGTGACTGTCTGAATCAGCGACCAATTGCAACTATTTTCAGGAAATATTGAAGGAAATGTTGAACAAAATCCAAACAAATAATTTGCATACTGGTTATCCAGAGGAAGCATCACCAATATATTAGGAACAGCAGAGGGTATTAAGCTGAAACTCTCAGGGAATATTGGTGGAGATGTTGGAAAGTGCTTGGAGGCCAAATGCTCCCCTTGTCCTTTTTAGATGGCTTCCTCCCTCATTGCTTGAAAAATTATGAAATAGCCTTATGTCCAACAGTGTCAAAAGGTCCCATAAATATCCGTCCGGGGATGCCGTGCCCGCCCTAGCCCCTAGGGAGAGAGGTATAATTTGTATAATTTGTCAATTTTTCACATAGATAATTTATTATAGGCAATTGCAATTATTATAGGCAATTGCAATTGCATTTTTTATGCAATTTGACCATTGTTTTCATATTGTATGTGTTATTGGGAAAGGTGGGTATTTTTGGGTACCTTTAGTGTCCAAAAAGATGAAAAGCTTTTGGGTGACCCTTTCAGAAAATGTTGCGGGGAGTGTTGTAATAAATCAAAGCATATTATGCATATATATGTTGTCAAAAGGGCGTAACTAAGGAATAACTGAATATATTAATTTGGAACATCCAGGAAATCATAAGGGGAAGACCAATGAACAAAATAGGCTGTATTTGCGCGCTACTACTATAACAACTATCTGTAGTTTTTCAAAAGGACATATAAGCAAAATCATAGAAAGAACTATTATATAAACTTTTAAAGAAGCTAATTCGATTGAAAATGTCAAGTTCTAGTTCCCTCTTTAAGATTAAACAAATTGGACGGCTTGAAGCCCTTGCAGTCAATTAATTCTCAAAAGACATCCAGTGAGAATTTTGAGACAGCCATTTTATTCAGCATAGCTGAAGTCTAGTAACTACGTATCTGTAGCTTAAATTTTGGGGGTATCAATCCATCACAACCTTCAGAGCAAGGGCTATTAGCTAAGCAATTGGCCCATTGTTTATGTGAAGTATTCTTATTGGGGAAGAGGTTATTGTTGGTCTTTTCAACACCAGTGTTTTTTATTGGGAAAGTGTGTGCCCTCTTTCCCAATAACAAATACTTTATATATACAATGGGCAAATTACATAGCTTATATCCCTTGCTCTAAGGGCTGTGGGGGTTGACATTTCCAGCATCACAAAATTCAGAGAATTTTGAGAGGAGAATTGAACTAAATCAAAGTTTGATACAGGCATACTGGTTGTCAAAGAGAGAAACTGAAGAGTGACTGAGGCTATTAAGTTGGAACTTTAGGGGAATGATGAGGGGGGTGACCGATTGACCAAGAGCATATTTGGAGGGATGTTAAAAAAGCCAAAAGGCAGTATGTGCATGTTGCCACTATTGCTTACATTAAGACTGATAAGACTACTACTTCTGCTGAAGTTTTGGATATAAGGCTGAAACTTTCAGGGAGCACTCTGCATTCTACAACTACTACTACTGCTGCAACAACTACTTTATTACTGAGGCTAAGGACAGGTTAAAAAGTTCTCTGTACAAGCAGGTTATCAAAAGGGCATATCAGCATTATCCAGCAGTATTTCTATTACAAAAATAAATAAATGGGATCCAAATCTGCTTTAGTAAACTTTTATTACACCAAATAAGTAATATACATAAATAAAACTAAATCTCATGCTTAATAATTTTTTTTACTTTAAAAATGTCCTTGTATCCATCCCACTAGAAGGTTTGAGTAAGTCAGGTTTGTATGTTGTTGTTTTTAGTTTAGCTTTAGTTAAGGCCACTTCTCAGTTTACACTTAGTAATGCTCATAATTGAAAAAAGGCTGTTCAGAGATATGTGTAGAATCGAAAAGGGAAATAACAGCAAAAGTTATATACACTAGATGTTTCAGCTTATAATAAGAGCTAGGAATAGTATTCTGAGCGTTGAAAATGGTTATCTCTTCCTTCTCCAGGCCATTAGAAGCAAATCACTTGTGTTGTGAACTAAGATCATAATTCTTCTTCTCCAATATTTCCATTTCAAAGCAAAGATTTTCAAATTTAGAGCCCCATATCTCTTATTTTTTTCATCCAGAAGTTTTGTTTCAAAGCTATTCAAATTCAAATGTCAATATCATGCTATTCAAAAGCTATGTCAATTTCAAAGGAGAAAATGTCAACCCTGTAATCGTAACATTGAGAGGATTTTTGACGAACATTAAGTTGCTATGCTGTTTATAAATTCCCGAAACCTGCCAAGGAATGCTTCCCTTATAGTTAAGATTATTATTTGCAAATTGTGTTTATCAATGAAAAAAGTATGAAAAAAAACTTTCCCCTCTCAAAATCCTGAGCGAAAATGTATAATTTCTGTCCGAATGTTACTATTTCTTCTAATATCAAAAGCATTTAAGTTTCCTCACACTTGTGGTTTAATACTAAGCTCGTTTAGATGAGACATAACGTCTACCATGAGATACAAGATTTGAATCCAATGATCTTCAGTCAGTTCTGGATAGTGAATGTCCTTTTCATGGACAAAACTTTAATTTCGGAGAAAGGGACGCGACGCATTTAAAATGTTCCTTCTTGATAACCAACTTAGCCTACCTTATTATGAAGCAGACGATCAACATACTCACTCTCCAGTTCAAATAAAAATCATTTGAATGGACGATGATTGAGAGCTTACCAGCCTGAAGTAACAGCCAATCGCCTGGGCGATCGCGCTATGTTCAGTGTTGGCAAATTTAAAATAAAAAACACCATTCGCCGATCGCCCAATCTTTCAAATTGATTACAGTGTTGCCAAATTTGTCTCCTATAGCCTAAGGAACAATTAAAAATACTTTTGTGTTTATTAGTATTTTGTGCTTATTAAAAGTATTTTGTGTTTATTAAAAAACACAATTACTTCAGAACAGAGGAGATTCTAAGGGGTCAGATACTATATTTTGAAACTAAACCATATCTGCTTGACTAGCTCATTTTAAAGCCCTTTTTTCTCTTTTTTCTCTGATTCATAATATATACGTCTTACCGTGTTTAAGAAGCCTGAATTCAATTTAGTTACCAAATGAAGTTTTCTATGAAATTCAAAATCCTTGTCTTACAAAAAAACGGATAATGGCCTTGCTGTGGCTTATTATGTCCAAAAGAGAGTTTTTATTATGTGAGAAACAATAGCCCTTGGTTTTATCATAAAATGCATCATTTTCTCTATTACCACAGCCCTTTGGGACTTTCTTATTTAAAAAATTCGGTCTTTAAGGTTAAAGAATGAGGAAAAGGTTCCTATTCTTGTCAGAATGTAGAGTGCTATCATCAAACATATAAAACATTTCAAGTGAGGTGTCAGACACCACAAGTCGGTACTTTTATAAATGCTTTATATCACTTATAAAATTCTTAATGATACTTTGAAACACTTACAAACGCTTTTGGTGCTTTTATAAATTCTTTGTATCACTTACAAAACTGTATAGTGAATATAAGCAATACAAAACATATATAAAAGTAGCAAAACCGTTTGTAAGCATCATAAAGCATCAGTAAGAGTTTTATAAGCGATACAAATCATTTATATAAGAACCAAAAGCGTTTATAAGCGCTATAACGCATCAGTAAGAGTTTATAAGTGATACAAAGCATTTATAAAAGCACCGTTAGTGTATAAGTGGTATAAAGCATCAGTAGGAGTTTTTTAAGCGACACAAAGCATTAACAAAAGCACCAAACCGTTTGTAAGTGCTACAAAGCATTAGAGTTTTACAAGCGATACAAAGCATTTATAAAAGCACCAAAAAGTTTGTAAGTGTTATAAAGCATCAGTAAGAGTTTATAAGTGCTACAAAGCATTTATCAAAGCACCAAAAGAGTGTATAAGTGTCATAAAGCATCAGTAAGAGTTTTATAAGTGATACAAAGCATTTTTCAAAGCACCTTAAGCGTTTGTAAGTGATATAAACTGTAAGGAGGCCTTATTTTAGTGTAAATTTGGTAACTCAATTTCAGTAAAATTTGGAATTCCCTTTGCTTCAATAGATCAGAAATAAAGCGAGAATTTCAAATTAGCTTGAATTTGAAAACAACTTTACTTTGCGTAACTAGTCATAAATCTTGTAGTGACACTTCTTTGTTCAAGAATCGAACGACTTTTGAACCCGTGATAAATATTGAAGACCTAATTTAGACCATTTTTCGGTATAAAACAAAGAGAACGCAAGGCCTTGAAATACCGGAAAAAAACTACCTTTGAACAAAAAGTTGTTTATTGGCTGAAAGAGCAAGGGAAGGTCACTAAACGAATCAAGTAGCAAATAAATAAAATGTACGGGGGAGAGAAAATAGTGGTTATCTTGTGAGAAGAGGGGACTAGAAAGGAACTTTTTGTAAGTAACCTTTTAGCGAATTATGGCAAGTATCTGCCTTGGTTCAATTTCTTTAAATGTAAAGTTAAAATAATAATATTAAACCTTTTCGTCACTTTAGACCATAGCGAGAAAATCCCATTTCCGTGTTGAATTAAGTTATCAATTGGATTCTGAATTCCCCTTTGAGGATAAACTTGAGATAAGAAGTAAATTTCTGAAAGATTTATGTCACCTGGATAGACCAGGCTATGTAACAAATTTAATACGTATATTGGAGACATATACTAGTGCTGAAGTCAAAGCACGACATTTTATTATAATTTGGTGATTTGGGGTATATTTGGTAAGAAAGACTTGAGGACCTTAGATGAAATACAGCCTTTTCTAAGGATTGAAATACAAATAAAATTAGTTGTGTCTTAGAAACTGGAACTTGCGAATAACCTAAGGTTTAAGTAAAAGATAAACCCCTTGACCTTACAGAATAAATTAAAGACCTTTTGCCTCCTATTTCCAGCTTAGTGACCTTTGGAATTTACCTAGCGTTTATTAAAATCTTATATATAAGAAGATTGGAACTAGAGGACAAAACTATACTCCTCCCCTGACGAATTCTCTGACGTTATACGAAAGAGGGACTCTGTTTCCTGTTTTAGCCATTTTTGCATTTCAACCGGTGCTAATCCGGGTTGCAGCGGTAGCTAGCAACCAAGTAAGAGACGATCACATCCAATGTTAAGAAATATAAAAACCCATAGCTCCTAAAAAAAAATAGTCAGATCAAAACAAAAAAAAACATTAGAACCGCCTTGTATACCTGTATAGGAAACATTCTCTCCCTTGGATTGAACAGCAAGGGAAATATGTTGCCTTGAAAATCAAGAAAAGTGGCAGCTACTATGGCATTCTGCCTAAATGGCATCTTTTTTTCTTTTTTTTTTTCTTTTCCACAGATAACTTGGCATTGGAACATCGTAGAGAGTTGTTCAATAGCTCATTGTGAAAGAAATTAATTGGGTTAAAAACCTTTTATAATTTAAACAAATTAGTTTTTAAAACAGAATAAATTTTCCACTAAAACTGCATTTTTGATGTCTTTTCATACTGCAGTCTTTTCAAAGATATTTGATTTTTGAAGCAATCAAACAGTTCGTGTTAAAGTTATATTAAAAGACGATCATTACAAGGACAAACTATTGCATATACTGGAGTTAGTTAGCTGCCTGATTCTTTGAGAGTAGTCTCTTATTACTCCAAAGAAGAAAAAACCGTAGGCTTTTTCCTGTTTGTTTTTATATAGAGTCGGCCCTGATGTTCTACAGATCGGCTAGGGAAGAAAGAGGAATTAATCTCTTCCGTCCCGAGATCCAATTTTCTCTAGAAAACGAAGTTTATCAAAGTTCCAAAGAATAATAACTTCCTTTTCAGGATATAAACCTGAAACTTAGTTTAATTTACACAACTAATGTGAGATCTGATAAAAAGATTGTTCCTAGGTTCCGAGAAACAATAATTTGATGCAAAGAATTTTAATTACACTGGTACCCAAACCTTTTCTGATTATTCAAGTGTAGCTATTAACTAGAATTATAAGCTATTAAATAATAGCTATTAACTATTACCTATTAGCCTAGACTTAACTTAATCCTTTTTTTTCAGTAAACATTCGTAGATTGAACAAGCAGATCACAATAATATTAAACATTAGACCTACAGGGTGTTTAGAAGTATTCAAAATAATTAGAGTTAGAATATTTTCCTTTTATATCCTTTTATAATAAATATCACATTCACAGGATTCTGAGTACCACAGGATTCTGAGTACCGATCTTACCAACACGCCTCAGTAACAACACGCTACCAAATTTTTAGCCCTGATAAGTAGGGGTACCAAACCGTTTGTAAGGGTTATAAAGCATCAGTAAAAGTTTATAAGCGATACAAAGTATTTATCAAAGCACCTTAAGCGTTTGTCAGTGTTATAAACCCTGAGTAAGGGTTTCATAAGTGACGCAAATCATTTATAAAAGCACAAAAAAGTTTATAAGTGCTATAAAGCATCAGTAGGAGTTTATGAGTGATACGTTGATTTTGAATTGAATTTATCAAGGTGCACTCCATAACTGCAAGTTAACTCTTCTTTTCGCTAGAGTAGAAAAAAAATTGAGACTAATTAATTGTTCCACCTGCCCAAAGAGCTGAAAAGCAATAAGTTCATCGTAAATAAGGCCAGAAACACTTAGTGCAATAGCCATACTAGCGATATTCTAGATACTGAACAAAATAATTCAAAAATAGCTCATTGTGAAAGAAATTAATTGGGTTAAAAACCTTTTATAATTTAAACAAATTATTTTTATAACAGAATAAATTTTTCCACTAAAAACTGCATTTTTGATGTCTTTTCATATTTAAGTCTTTTCAAAGATATTTGATTTTTAAAGCAATCAAACTGTTCGTTTTAAAGCTGTATTAAAAGACGATCTGTAGAAGAAAAAACAATTGCATACATTGGACTTAGTTAGCTGTCTGATTCTTTGAGAGTAGTCTCTTATTACTCCAAAGAAGAAAAAACCGTAGGCTTTTTCCTGTTTGTTTTTATATAGAGTCGGCCCTGATGTTCTACAGATCGGCTAGGGAAGAAAGAGGAATTAATTTGCTAGATTAAAATTTTCAATCTCTTCCGTCCCGAGATCCAATTTTCTCTAGAAAACGAAGTTTATCAAAGTTCCGAAGAATAATAACTTCCTTTTCAGGATATAAACCTGAAACTTAGTTTAATTTACACAACTAATGTGAGATCTGATAAAAAGATTGTTCCTAGGTTCCGAGAAACAATAATTTGATGCAAAGAATTTTAAATTACACTGGTACCCAAACTTTTTCTGATTATTCAAGTGTATCTATTAACTAGAATTATAAGCTATTAAATAATAGCTATTAACTATTACCTATTAGCCTAGAATTAACTTAGTCCTTTTTTTCAGTAAATATTCGTGGATTGAACAAGCAGATCAAAACAATATTAAACATCAGACCTACAGGG
Organism: Artemia sp. Qi Xiang Cuo; assembly: GCF_049724085.1. Lineage (NCBI taxonomy): Eukaryota > Metazoa > Arthropoda > Branchiopoda > Anostraca > Artemiidae > Artemia > Artemia sp. Qi Xiang Cuo. The sequence goes on from NC_142794.1 coordinate 51,328,970, forward strand.
GGCTTAGAAGCATTCAAACTAGTTAGTTATAATATTTTCATTTTATTTTCTTTTATAATAAATATCAGTTGTCACTGGATTCTGAGTACCGATCTTACCAACACGCCTCAGTAACAACACGCTACCAAAATTTTATCCCCGATAAGAAGGGGTATCAAACCGTTTATAAGTGTTATAAAGCATCAGTAAAAGTTTATAAGCGATACAAAGTATTTATCAAAGCACCTTAAGCGTTTGTCAGTGTTATAAACCCTGAGTAAGGGTTTCATAAGTGACGCAAATCATTTATAAAAGCACAAAAAAGTTTATAAGTGCTATAAAGCATCAGTAGGAGTTTATGAGTGATACGTTGATTTTGAATTGAATTTATCAAGGTGCACTCCATAACTGCAAGTCCACTCTTGTTTTCGCTAGAGCCGAAAAAAAATTGAAACTAATTAATTGTTCCACCTGCCCAACGAGCTGAAGAACAATAAGTTCATCGTAAATAAGGCCAGAAACACTTAGTGCAATAGCCCTACTAGCGATATTCTAGATACTGAGCAAAATAATTCAAAAATAGCTCATTGTGAAAGAAATTAATTGGGTTAAAAACCTTTTATAATTTAAACAAATTAGTTTTTAAAACAGAATAAATTTTCCACTAAAACTGCATTTTTGATGTCTTTTCATACTGCAGTCTTTTCAAAGATATTTGATTTTTGAAGCAATCAAACAGTTCGTGTTAAAGTTATATTAAAAGACTATCATTAGAAGAACAAACCAGTGCATACATTGGACTTAGTTAGCTGCCTGATTCTTTGAGAGTATTCTCTTATTACTCCAAAGAAGAAAAAACCGTAGGCTTTTTCCTGTTTGTTTTTATATAGAGTCGGCCCTGATGTTCTACAGATCGGCTAGGGAAGAAAGAGGAATTAATTTGCTAGATTAAAATTTTCAATCTCTTCCGTCCCGAGATCCAATTTTCTCTAGAAAACGAAGTTTATCAAAGTTCCGAAGAATAATAACTTCCTTTTCAGGATATAAACCTGAAACTTAGTTTAATTTACACAACTAATGTGAGATCTGATAAAAAGATTGTTCCTAGGTTCCGAGAAACAATAATTTGATGCAAAGAATTTTAATTACACTGGTACCCAAACCTTTTCTGATTATTCAAGTGTATCTATTAACTAGAATTATAAGCTATTAAATAATAGCTATTAACTATTACCTATTAGACTAGAATTAATTTAATCCTTTTTTTCAGTAAACATACGTGGATTGAACAAGCACATCCACACAATATTAGACAACATACCTAAGAGAGGCTTAGAAGTATTCAAAATAATTTGGCTCAGAATACTTTCACTTTATATCCTTATATGATCAATTCCAGTTATCATAGGATTCTGAGTACCAATCTTACCAACACGCCTCAGTAACAACACGCTACCAAATTTTTAGCCCTGATAAGTAGGGGTACCAAACCGTTTGTAAGGGTTATAAAGCATCAGTAAAAGTTTATAAGCGATACAAAGTATTTATCAAAGCACCTTAAGCGTTTGTCAGTGTTATAAACCCTGAGTAAGGGTTTCATAAGTGACGCAAATCATTTATAAAAGCACAAAAAAGTTTATAAGTGCTATAAAGCATCAGTAGGAGTTTATGAGTGATACAAAGCATTTATCAAAGCACCTAAAGTGTTTGTAAGTGTTATAAGCCATCAATAAGAGTTTTATAAGCGATATAAAGCATTTATAAAAGCACCAAAAGTTTGTAAGTGTCATAAAGCATCAGTATGAGCTTCTAAGGGATAAAAAGCATTTATAAAAGCACCAAAAAGTTTGCAAGTGTTATAAAGAGTCAGTAGTAGCTTATGAGTGATTTAAAGCATTTATCAAATCGCCTCAAGCGTTTTTAAGTGTTATAAATAATCTATAAGAGTTCTATAAGTGATACAAAGGTTTTATAAAAGTACCAAACCATTTTTAAGTGTTATAAAGTATCAATAAGAGTTTATAAGTGATAAAAAGCATTTATAAAAGCAGCAAAAGCGTCAATTAGTGTTATAAAGCATCAGTAAGAGTTTTATAAGCGATACAAAGCATTTATAAAAGCACCAAACCGTTTGTAAGTGTTATAAAGCATCAGTAAAAGTTTACAAGTGATACAAAGCATTTATCAAATCACCTAAAGCGTTTGTAAGTGTTATAAGCCACCAGTAAGAGTTTCTTTAGCGATGCAAAGTATTTATAAAAGCACCAACAGCGCTTATAAGTGTTATAAAGCGTGAGAAAGAGTTTTGTAAGTGATAAAACTCACTTGAAATCTCTCATCTGTCTGATTATGGCACTCTATGTTTTGACAGAAATGAGAACGTTTTGCTCATTCTTTGACCTTAAATACTGAATTTTAAGATCAGGGCGATAAGAAAATCGTTCTTTTTAAATAAGAAAGTTACAAAGAGCTGTAGCAATGGAGAAAATATTGAATTTTTTTGTCTATTTGATAATACATTTCAATGGTTCAGTTCGAAAAGGATGCTGTTGTTCTAGCAAAATTCAGAAGTTATCCGCCATGGCCCTGCCGAGTGTTGGACATAATTAAGGCCAAGAACAATAAAATATCTTACGTTGTATTTTGTTACGGAAGCCATGAAATCGTGACAACAACAGCCTCACAGCTTTCGAACTTTGTTAGCATTTCAAAGGAGGCTAAGAAGAAAAATGAATTAGGCGTTGCGAACGCTTTTTTGGAATTAGCTGATTTTCCTCATAAGCATCTTGAGATTACTGGTTCGAGTTTACCAAATACATCGGTGAATTCAGTAAACTCTGTTTTATCGGACTTGGACACACTTAAATAAAGTATCCGGAATGATATTGAAAAAAGAAGTTTGCAAAAAAGTTGGAATGTCAAATAGTGCGGATATGGTTAACTCTATCTTTTCTCAGATTCACGACTCTATACTCGTTCAGTATTCGGATAAGTTTGATGAGATTGAAAACAAACTGCGGGCTCTTCAAAACGCAAACCTAGCCCTGGAAAATAGGGTTGAACTCCTTGAAACCCGTATTGATTATATGGTGCAGTAAAAACTACTGAATCAGCTCGTATTTCATGGTGTTGACCATAGTGGGGGTCTTCCCACCTCTAAGTGTGTATTGAATGTGATTACAGATACAATGCAAATTTCTGATTTTTCTTCTACCGCAATAGTTTCTGTATTTAAATTTCGAGCAAATTATGCTGATTCGGACACCATTGCAAATGTACAAAAGCGTCCTTTGCCTGTGCTGGTTGCTTTCAAATCTGCTGAAATTGCAAGAAAAGTGTTTGCATGTAAGTCAAAGCTTGCTCGGTCGGGAATTTTTGTCAACGAGTACCTAACATCAAAAAAGAAACAGATTCTTGACTTGGCTAAGAGAAAGCTTGGAAACAGAAATGTTTGGTCGAATAACGGGACAATTTTTGGAAAAAACTCAGTGGGAGAGATCCGTAAAATTCGAGCTATGGCTAAAGTGGTTCGTCTGCCGAATCTGACCATATAATTTTGTGTTTTTTAATTTTTGTTTTTTAATTAATTTTTTGTTTGTTTTCCCTTTTTTAGTTTATAGCAAAATTTTCCGTTCCTTTCGTTTTTTTTTTGTTTTTTTTTGTTTTTTTTCCCTTCTTCTTTCTGCCTATCAGTATGTTTTTTTTGTCGTAAAGGTAATCACCCTCTTCAATGAGTGCGAATATATATTATGACCCTTTGAATGAATTTGAAAAACACCGGTTTATTCTTGGAAGCCAAGCTCGTGACACACTTGCGGGGGATGATGAATGTATAGATAATTTTTCGTTGAATTGTCGCTCTAGTAATTATGTGAATCCGAATAATCTTTATGAGTATTCAAATCCTGCGAGTGCAGAAAGAGTGATCGTTTTCTGGAATTGACAAGGTCTAAGAACGGCATATTCTTCTTTATGGGAGATTTTAAGTTCGCTAGATAAGAAACCGTGCATTGTAGGCCTTTGTGAGACATTTGTTTCTAGCAAGTCACTGCCATGGGATTTTTCTTTCCCAGGATATATTTGCGAGCGAAGAGAACGGACAACCATGGAGCGGGGCGGTCTAGGCCTTTTGATTAATGAAGGTACCCAATATTGGGTTAGGGATGACCTTTCCCTGTGGCTTGAAGGTGGGATCGAAACACTTTTCATTTAAATAAAAAATGAAGGAGAAAGGAACTTGATTTTGGGATTAATTTACAAAAATCTTTCATGTGATATTAGTTTTTTTCTTGATGAATTTGAACCATTGTTAGATAAAATTAATAATGAAAATAAAAACAAATTTATGATGGGAGATTTTAATATAGATTTACTAAAAAGAGCGAATAGCTTAGATTTTGTTAATATGATGGTGTCACATGATAGTTTTCCTCTTGTGACTATTCCAACTCGGATTTCGCATCTCTTGGCATCTTTAATTGATAATTTTTTCGTTAATGGTGGATTGCTTGAAAGATCCCAAGCAGATGTGGTCGTGTCGGACGGCTCGGATCACCTTCTTTTAATAAGTAAAATAAAGCTAAATCAGTCAAAGGAAAATAAACGAAATGAAAGGACTTCGTTTTACCGTGAAATGAATAATAAAAACCTAAAGAGTTTTGCAAATATGATGGATGAAACAAATTTCTCGCGTGTCATAAAGGAAAAGTGTCCAAATACTGCGTATGACCTATTCAATGAGATAGTGACGAATGCAATGAATGAAACATGTCCCTTGCGAAGAATAAACCCTAATAGAAATTTTCCTAAGAAACCATGGATATTAAAATCTATTATAGTTTCAATAAAGCAGAAAAACAAACTTTATGGGAATTATTTTAAGGATCATTCAGATGATAGTTTTATAAATTTCAAAAGATTTCGGAATATTTTAAATTCAGTAAAACAGAATGCTCAGAAACTTTATTTCCAAAATGAATTTCATGAAAATCAAGGGGATATGAAAAATACATGGAAAACAATAAATAAACTTTTGGGTAAATTTCATAGTAAGGAGGAGGTGAGAGTCATGGAGACAGCAGGAGGTCGTCTTACTGATTCTCAAGACATATCTGAATTTCTGTGTGGTTATTTTGCAAACGAAGGAAAAAGACTTTGCGATCAAGCGCGGGCTAAACTAAACACATCTGCGAGTTTTGGATCTGTCGTTAAAAGACAACCTGTAAGTCAGAATTCCTTTGAGTTTGCAAGGTATTCGGAACGGGAAGTGGCACGATTCTTGGGTACGATGAAGTCAAGCTCTAGCGGGATGGACGAGTTTTCCCTGAAACTCATAAAGGCCGCAAAAACGAGGGTCTTACCTGTGTTGACGCACCTCATCAACCTGTCTCTAGATCTTAGAGTCTTCCCGGAAGCACTAAAGATTGCAAGAGTGGTTCCTCCTCATAAAGGAGGGAAAAAAGATGATCCATCGTATCGAAGACCTATATCTATTATCCCGTTTTTTCTATGCTATATGAGACAGTGGTACATACCCAGTTAAGTTATTAAATTTAAAAGAATCAAATTCTAATGGAAAATCAATTTGGGTTCAGAAAAGGGCTATCTACGGATATAGCAGTTCTGAAATTGGTTGATTGGATTAGTGATGCATTTGAAGCTGGTCTCATACCTGCAGCTGTGTTTTTGGATATGAAAAAAAGCGTTCGATACGGTGGACCACTCAGATCTTATTCAAGCTCTAGACTCGATTGGGGTGAAGGGTTCAAGTCTGGAGTGGTTTTCATCGTATCTACACAATCGGTATCAGATAGTTCAGAATGAGTCATTTTTATCTTCAAAAAAGAAAGTAGGTGTGGGGTCCCACAAGGGTCAATCTTGGGACCTCTACTTTTCATTATTTTCATTGATCGAGTGAAACACTACCTGTCAGAGGCTGGTGTCATCCTCTTTGCAGATGAAACTTTGTTCTTTCTGGCAGCGCCTTCACTTGATGTTTTAAATAATAAAATTCATAATGCAGTTTCTAAATTTCTAACTTTTTCTCAGCAAAATATGTTAACCCTAAACTTTTCTAAAACCTTTTTCATGATATTTTCTAGACTTTCGTCTAGTGCTGGAAATGACCATATCCCCGTTCAAGAAAATGTGATAAAGGGAGTAGTAACAACGAAGTATTTGGGGTTTTTAATTGATGAAAACCTGTCGTGGAAAAACCATTCAAGCACAATAGATTAAGCAAAGGTCTTGGGGTGATACAAAGAATTAAAAATCTAGTCCCAAAAAAGATCCTGAAAATGATTTATTTTTTTTTATTTTACCCATATATTAGCTACTGATGCTCTATATGGGCAAGTAATTTTGTTACATGTTTCAAAAGAGTACAAAAACTTCAGAATAGAGCTGTAAAATTATTATCTGAATTTGATGATTCTGATGAGGTTCCTGCCTATGAGCATTTTAAAAAGAATAAGTTAATGGATGTATCCCAAATTCGAGATTACCAGGTCGCGATTTTCTCGTATAAATATTTGAATCAGCTGCTCACCCCTGCTTTTGAAAATATTTTTACTTTTAATAGAAACCTTCATGATCATATTACAAGAAAAGCTGATGACTTAACTCATGAGTTTAGGAGCACCACTCGGGCATCTTTTGTGATTCGCCATTATGGTCCCCATGTTTGGAATATATTGCCCGAGTGTGTGAAAAATGCGCCTAGTATTCCAGCCTTCAAGTCACGGGCAAAGAAGTTTCTTTTATCTCGTGAGTGAATTTGGTGTTATGCCCACTCCAGGTTGTCATTCTATTTAAGGTACTTCCCCAATTTAGTTTGCTTTTTTTTTCTTTTTTCTTTTTTTTCTATCTACTTCTTGTCTTTTCCTCTTTCTCTCTTTTTTCCTTTATTCCTTCATCAGATAATTTTCTTGTGTGTTGAGTAGCAAGGTATGAATGTTATTTTAATTAGCTGAGAGTGATAACCTCGCTTGCCCTTTCAAGCTTATTGTCTTTCTTGGCAGGCGAAAGGCGAATAGTGTTTGTTTTCTTTTTTTTTAATAAATGTATATCTAATGTAATGTATATCTAATGTAATTTAGGGCATAATAGGCCAAAACAAGGCCATTATCCGTTTTTTTCGAAGACAAAGATTTTGAATTTCTTAGAAAAACTTTATTTGGGAACTAAATTGAAATCAAGACTTTTAACGCGGTAAGAAGTATAAATTATGAATCAGAGAAAAAAGGCTTTAAAATGAGCTTGTAGTCAAGCAGATGTGGTTTATTCCAAAAAATAGTATCTGACCCCTTAGAATCTCCTCTGTTCTTAAGTAGTTGTGTTAAAGTATTTTTAATAGTTCCTTAGGTTATACGAGACAAAATTTGGCAATAATTTAGTCAAAATTAAAAGAATGGGCGATCGGCGAAGGGTTTTTTCTTCAAAATTTGGCAACACTGAATATAGAGCGATGGCAAGGGGGGTGGGCGATGGGCTATTACTTCAGGCTGATTAAGAGCTTTATCTTAAAGAGAGTTTATAATGTAATCACTAATTCCATAGCTTTAAAAATTTCTCTCAGAAATGTTTGTGCACAAAGCGTTTCTTGATGAATGATACAATAATAAGTAAATATTTTCGTGAATAATTTTTTCTTTCAAAATACCAACAAATCCCTTCTTTTGCCGGTCTTACTTTTGGCCCTATCTGATGCAATCGACATAATTTTATCAAGGGGAATATAATGTTAATCCTTACTCCCAATTATAGTACTTGCAATTCTCCACTCGTCTAATTTTTGACTGGTAATAATCCTAGCAGTTCATCTTTAGGGCCTGAATGACATATAAACCTTACAAAAAGGGAAACATACGCTTTATCATTTATGTGACAAGACTTGTCTACTGCCATTGATAAAGCTAAAACCAAGTTCAGATTTTTTATGTGCTTGGTGGCTATTTTCGAACACATTTTAATTGTTCTTTCTTTACCGGTTTTGACAGACTCTTTAATCCTTTTCAGAACGTCTGCTTTGTTCTTAAAATCCCAGAACAGCTTTTCCGATGCACTAATAAGCAATTTTTTTTTATATATTCACCGTCTGTGAACGGTTTCCTTCCCTTTGCAATCTCTTGGCTAAAAATAAAACTCGTCATATTAATATTGGTCATATTAAGATTGCACCCATTTTTGACTCTTCTGAAGTTCCTCAACTGCTTTCTTCCTTGTATCACCCAGATAGTTACTGCTAAATGGCACATGCTTTGTCTAAATATGACTTCTTGTTATGCGATAATTTCTCTTTACAAATAAGACAAAGCGTAAGCCCATTCAAGTTATTGACAAAATACAAAATTATTGGTCCACACAACAAAAAGTAAAGACGAACAGAAATTAAAATCAATAACAGAGTAAAACTCAAAACGAGCAGAAATTAATATGAGTAGGGTTCAAAACCTCTATGGTTTCTAAAATCCTGAACAAAATTTGCACTTTATTGAAATGAAGTTCAAATGAATGTACATTGTCAGTTTAATATACATATGTTAATCTTTATTCCTTAAAATATCAATTAATTTTTGATTTATTAAAGTTATAAAAATGAAAACATTTAAAAGAATTTTTTCAGTAACTACAAATTATATTTCTGCTTTTAGAAAGTATAGAGTTTTTGAACTCTACTCATAATAGTTTCTGCTCGTTTTGAGTTTGACTCTGTTATTGATTTTAATTTCTGTTCGTTTTGGGTTTCATTTACTTAATGATGATGATTTATGGTAGTTATATGATTGGTAGATTATTTGGCTCTAATTATGCTCATTTTTGGTTTAATGGAGTTCTTTACTTTTTTTGGAAAAACTTATGTAGAAAAAGTTTTTTTTAAATTAATTTCTGTTCGTTTTATATCGACACATTTTTTTGTAAAGGAAAAAGGAAATAATAGTTTTATTCTATCTGGTTTTTCATTAAGAATTTATAGTTTGGTCTGCTATTTGTGTTCTGAAGAAACTTTTTCAACAAGATTTTACAACATAAACTCTTTTGAATATCATGACACAAATAGTAATGTTTAATTTAGCCATATAAATTCTCTAGTTGACCTGATAGATAAAAGTTAATACCATTCCCAAAAAATTATATCTATGCTCTTCACAGCCTGGATACACTTACACTCTTTCGATTAAGTGAAATTTTGAGAGCAGAAGTAGTAATAAAAGTAGACCCGAAAATGTGAACTTAATACCTTCAGTCGTTCTTGGTATATTGCTGAGATGTCTTATTGGCAACCAGCATACAAACAGTGTGCTTGGATATAATTTTAAAGCAAGATTTCATATTTAAGCATAATAGGCAATTTACATAACTGTGGGGAGCTGACCCACCCAATAACCCTAGAGATACAGTTACTATGCTGAACAAAATGGGATGTCTTAAAATTTTGATTGGAAGTGTCTGGAAAATTATGAGCTAAAAAGGAGGGCTGATTACCCTCCAATCACTTTTGACTCTTAAGATGGAACTAGAACTTTTAATTTTCAATCAAATTAGTCCTTTAAAATACCATGATATTAATAGCTATGATTGAACATCGCTGCTTATATCCTTGTATGCCCAATAGTGCTTATATGCCCTTTTAATACCTGCAACCTCATGGTTTTTTTCGTTTAATTGAGACTCCTCCTAAGCATTCCCTAAAAGTATCAACTTAGTGTCATTAGTGTCCTTAATTACAGTAACCGTAGAAGCAGCATGAAATATATACACACATCAGGGGTGGATCCAGGATTTTTTTAGGGGAGAGGGGGCAAAATAGGTTGATCCGAAAAAAATTAGTGGGGGGGGGGTCGCAAAATAGGCTGATCCGATAAACTGGCGTTAGGAGCAAGTTTAATTAACGCAAACTTGAGTTAATTAAGTAGATTACCCTACTTTAGACTACGCTAGGGGGGAGGTGCGCACCCTGGCCCCCCTCTGGATCCGCCACTGACACATTGTTTTCTGGCTAGCTCAAAATCCACAACCTAGGTGAAATTTTCAGAGAATATTTCTGTTGTACAGAATCTGTATGCAGGTTGTCAAAAGAGCATATCAGCAATATCTTGGAACAATTTTGTATGAGAAATTAAAACTTACAACGCCTGTTGTGGAAGATATTAAACTAACCAAAAGACAATATTTGCATCATAATATTAATGTATATACTCCTAAAACTACCACTACTGCTGCTGTTACTATTACTGTTACTACTACTTCTGCTACTAAAGCTAAGACTACTACCATTAACTGTACTCCTACTGCTATTACTATTTCACCGTGTGTTGAGGGGGATTGAAAAAAGGTGCTCTTTGCATACTGCTACTAATGCTACTACTACTACTCAACTGAAGCAACGCATAGTTCAAGTTCAAGTTCAAGTTCATTTAATTTCTCAATAAATCACTACAAGACAAAATAACACTTTTACAATATGAATCAATGGAAAACAAAATATTTACAGAGGGTGCCTACACAGTGAGTTATACTCGAAAACAGGCACCCTAAACTCGAAACCTTCAGGCACCCTTTCAACAATGCAGAAAAAAATGATTTCTCAAAACTCTGTTTGGATGTTTGTTATGGGAAATGATGGGCTTGGGAGGGGGGTGGGTCTCTCAAATCACTTTGACTCTTAAAAAGGGCACTATAACTTCCAATTTAAAATCAAATGAAACCCATCTGAATTTAATACGACCACCCATTCCATAAAAAAATTATATTCCCCCTGGGCATAACTTAAAGCTCTTTACCCAATGCTCTGGGTGTTGTGCCAACCCTGGAGGCATTGTTATATGTTTTTTGGATTATTTTAAACAAAAGTGTCGTCGCACAATTTCAATCAAATGCTTTTACTGAAAAGAGGGATAGTTGGGTGGGGAGGCTACTTGACCTCCATCAATATTGACTGTTAAAAGGGAACTATGACTTCCAATTTCCACCATATGGGCCACCTCTAACGTTAATACAACCATCCCTTCCATTAGAACCTTAAATGTCCCAGGGGCATAACTTACAACCCTCGCCCTCAGGCTCTGAAGAATTGTATCATCCTCAAAAGCCTTAATACAGGAAATTTGGAATATAATGAATAAAAAGACTGTCTCAAAATATCTTTTGGATACATCTCAGGAAAAAACAACGTGTTTGTGTGATGGAGGTAGCTTCAGAGAGGGCTCATTTGATTCGAAAATGAATGTTCTAGTTCACGTTTTAAGAGTCAAAAGAGATCCTATGGCAACTACATCCCACTCATGCTTTTTCTTCCCCAAACCCATCCGATAAAAATTTTGAGATAGCTATTTTGTTATATGTAGTTCAAAGGTCAGATAAGAAAAACCCCGCTTCAGTACAACCTCCCAAGGCCTGGGGGCAGGCGTTGTAAGTTATGCCCTTGGGAATATATGGCTCTTATGGAAAGGATGCTCGTATAAGCTTCAGATAGGGCTCATTTGAATGTAAATTGAAAGTTATAGTTCAATTGTTAAGAGTCAAAAGAGACCGAAGGGCAACTAGCCCCCCCACACCCTTTTTCCCCAAACCTATCTGATACAAATTTTGAGATAGCCATTTTCTCAAAATAGTTCAAAGGTCAGATAACAAAAACTCCGGTGTCAACACAGCCCCCAGGGCCCAGGGGGCAGCCATTGTAAGTTATATCCTGGGGGCGTATATGGCTCTTATCAAAGGTAAACTCGTAAAAACTTCAGAGAGGGCTCATTTTATTGGAAATTGAAAGTTCTAGTTCACTTTTTAAGAGTAAAAAGAGATCCGAGGGCAACTAGCCCCTAAACGCCCTTTTTCCCCCAAATACATCCAATAGCCACTTTGAGATAGCCATTTTGTTAAACATAGTTCAAAGTTCAGATTAAAAAAAAAATCAGGTGTCGAAGCAACCCTCCAGGGCCCGAGTGTAGGCGATGTAAGTTACGCTCTGGGGGCATATATGGCTCTTATGGAAGGGATGGTCGTATAAACTTCCGAAGAGGACTTGGAAATGAAAAGTTTTAGTTCACTTTTTAAGAGTCAAAAGATATCCGAGGGCAACTAGCCCCACCCCCTCTTGCCCTTTTTTCTCCAAAGCTACCCGATACAAATTTTGAGACAGTATTTTTTTAAATACTTAAAACATCATATAACAAAACTTTCAGGGTCGACACTGCCCCGCACAGCCCGGGAGTAAGTGTTTTAAGCTATACCCTAGACGCGTATAAGGTTTTTATGTAAGGGGGGGGGGTCATATAAACTTCGAATGGTGCTCATTTTATTGGAAAGTGATTTTAAGTTACTTTGTTACGAGTCAAACGTTAACGGAGGGTATCTACCCCTCCCTTAAACAAACACCCTCTTTTCCCCAAATGCATCATATGAAAATTTTGAGATAGTCAGTTTGTTTGAAACAGTCCAACCATAAGATAAAAAAGTTTCTTTGTCAACATACTCCTCCCCCCCCCCCAGTGCCACGGGAAGCGATGTAAATTTTAGTTACTAGTCACCTCCCTCCCAACCTTCTTGGCCCCAAAAACGTCCAGTCGATTTTTTTTTATTGCCATTTTGTTCAAAAACAGAAGATAATATAACAGAAAATCCAGGGATAAAACATCCCCCCCCAGAACTCAGGGGTGAGTGTTGTAAAATGTGCCCTGGGGGCATATAAGGTTTTTATGGAAGACGTGGTCGTAAAAACTTTGGAAGGGGCTTAATTGATTGTAAATCAGAATTTTAAGAGCCCTTCTCAAGAGTCAAAAGTTATCAGAGGGCAACTATATCTTCCCAGGCCCTTATTTTCCCAAATGCATCCAATCAAAATTTTTAGATAGCTATTTTCTTCAAAACAGTTTAAAGATCAAATTACAAAGACTCCGGGGTCGACATATCCCCCAGAGCCCGGGGGCAAGTGCTATAAGCTATGCTCTGAGGGCATGTAAGGTTTATGTAAGGCATGATCGTATAAACTTCAGATATGGCTCGTTTGATTGGAAATTGAAACTTCTAGTTTTCTTTGTAAGAGTCATCAAAAGTGATCGGAGGGTATCTACCACATCCACGCCTTTTCCTCCAAATAAATCCGATAAAGATTTTGAGATAGCCATTTTGTTCAAAATAGTCCAAAGGCCAAATAACTATGCTTCCGGGGTTGCCCCCCCCCCCAGCCCCAGGGAAATGGCTCTGAGTTACGGAACTTAATTGTTGTTACTTGGATTTAGTGATTTAAGTGGTGGTAACTTGGAATTACGGTGCAAGGGCTGTAAGTTGTGCAAGCTTTTAATTGTTAATTTGATACTTTGATACCTTCTTAACTTTGATCAATCTTTAATTTGATAGTTTGGTACTTTTGTACTATTACTTTGATACTAGTTTTGATACTTTGATGAATGTTTGATGTAAAAAAAATGGAAAAAAGTCATATTTTGAAATAAGCAGCTTTTTAAAAGCATGAAACGTTTTGTAATTAAAAAACGAGCAAAAATTATTTAAAAAAACTTTTCAATCAAAATACACTAATTCTAAGTTTCCACAAAAAGCAGTGGAAGCCAATTGGTTAAAAATCCACTGGTTAAAAAAAAATTAGTTAGAAATCTATTGGTTAAGATTTTTTTTTGTCTTGTTTGTTTCAGATCCTAAGCTAGCAACGAAATATAAATGTTTAGAATTAAAGTCCCTTGTGCTGAAATCCGGTGCCAATTACACAGTAAGTTTTAGACCTTTACAGTGAGAGAAGGAGGCAAAACCCAAACTCTTGTTTGTAGTGGTTTTTGTTCATTTTAAGCTTCATTTGCATAAACATTTTAAGTTAGAATCGTTTTAAGATTTATTTATTCATTTATATTACTACCTATTGTATATTTGTTTGCTATGATTATTTATTTAATTTCTGTTTGTTTTGGTTTCTTTTATACTTCAAAGAAAAATATTTTTGTTTGCTTTAAGCTTGATTGACATCTTCAATTTAAGACTTACTCGTTTTAAGATTTATTGATTCATTTTTATTAGCAACTGCTGTATGGTTTTTGCTATGATTTTTTATTAAGTTTCTGTTCGTTTTTGATTTCATTTATTCTTTAATAGTAACTTTTGGTTATTTTGTGTTTGAGTTATTGTAGGTTTATATTTCTTCTGATGTTAAGTTTAATATGGCCTTTACTCTTGTTTTGAAAACTACTTTTTCGGAAAGTTTTTTTTTAATCAATTTATAATAAGCCCAACAATTTTAAATTTGTTCTAATTTCCAGACGACTTTAGAAAAGTTCAAGACAAAATGTACTTGGTACTTAATACCGATGAGTACACGAAAAATGTATTTAAGTATGTACTTAAAGTATTCTTCAAAGAATGTCTTTAAATATGTATTTAAGTACTTCGAACTTTACTTCAGTAGATGTATTTAAGTACCGACCCAACACTGGATAACGTTGTCTCTGAATTTCTGTTTTTTTTTACTCATCCGTACAAGATCTGATTTCCCCTTAAATTCAAACTCCACTAAAAAAAATTACGTAGTGAAAATGCGCCGACGGCGTTCCCTTGGTGCACTATCTATCGTCAAGCAACTGCCACCAGATTCCAGACTGAGGAAAAAGAAGAAAAAAGTCGTTCAAGTTATACAGGTTAGGAGTAGCATAAATAAGGAATAAATTAATAACTTGAAGAGAAACTCAGAAAGTTCCTGTTAAATAGAGATAATTTCTTTTAAGAATTTCTATATACGAGAATCCGTAATGGTACAGGGACAATGTGAACTCTACGTGATCTTTATATTATGAGATAGGGTCCACTGGATATTCTGAAAAAATAATCTAGGCCTACTCTGTAGAATCTAAAAGTAGATTCACCTACACTTAGTATTAAGGTAAACTATCTAGCTAGGGAGATAATACTGTTTCTAAGACTCTTAATAGGCCTATGTATACCTGCCCAGCTGCATATTTGATTGTATGCTACAATTGTCATACAGGCTACTAAATATCTACTTAATTGGACAAGGACTTAACTAAGGCCACAGCAGGAAGTTTGTTAAAATTGCAGTTTTACACATAATTTAGCTGGATAAGGTTTATATTAACAGACTAGGCTTTCAGATAGAGAAAAAAAAACATAGGCTACCACTAGCATCAGAATTTCATCCTGTGTCCAAATATAACAGTCATTTCTGGGTAGTTCCACCAAATCATATTATTGAGTTAGAAATAAAGTGAATACACCATTCAATGCCTTTTTTTATGCTGGTTACAAATATAATAATCATTTCTATCAGAAATGAATTTCAGCCCCCCCTATAGGCTATATATCTAACCCAACCTAACCTAACCCTGAATTGGCATATGTGGTAGTTACTGGTGGTAGTATTTTTGAGTGAATTAATTATTAAATTTAGAAAGAGAATAAAAAAGCAAGGTAATGGTTACAGTCACCATGCATTTCTCTTTTTCTTGATTTTATTAATGGTGCTTCTTTGCCATTACAAATCTATTGGAAGAAAAGAGTGATGTAGCTATGGCAAAATACAAGAAAAATATATAATTTGAGCTACATATTTGCACATTGGGGGGGAGGGGGTTTGGAATTTCAGGAATGATATAAGTTAGTATTTCAAAATGTTTAAAGGTGTTTGCAGAATTTATTGTGCTTCCTTCTTCTTAAACCTAAGTTTAAACTATTAGATTACTACAAGGAATTAAATAGTGTTTCCATCTTGTCTGCATGCCAATTATAGTATCTCATAAATATTTACTGAGTTCCTGGCTAATATTATTATAGGGAATAAATCAGTATCACCTTCAGTAACACAAGGCTATAATAAGAAAGGAGTAGCTTAGGGCATTTTCATTTCTTCTGCAGCACTGTTTCCAAATATGAGGTGTGGCTATAAAATAACCAGACTGATGCTTCCAAAAATGAAGCACAAATTCACCAAGAGAGAATAACCACAAGACGTGTAGCCTGAAGCCAAATGTTGCACCTCCCATGTCTTTAAACAAATTATTCTGGCCATGGCCTTTGTTTGTATCAGGCTGGTGATTTTGTTTTGCTAGAAAAATAATAAATCCAAATAAATTTGCCCAATTTTTGAAAAAGGGGGAAAATACCCTCCAAAAATAATAGAATTTCAATGAAAATCACACAATCAGACTCAGCATATCAGAGAACTCTACTGTAGAGGTTTCAGGCTTCTATCTGCAAAATATGGAATTTGTATATTTTGCCAGAAGAAAGATCACAGATGTATGTATCTCAGAGAAATATATTTTCCTCCAAAAAACATGAATCCATGATCTTTTTTCTGGCAAATTATACCAATTTCATGTTATACTAATGGGAGCTTGAAACTTCTACTGTAGGGTTCTCAGATGCACTGAATCTGATTGTGTGATTTTCATTAATATTTTATTTCTTTTAAGGTGTGTTTCTCCCCTTTTTCTCCAGGAGAAACACACATCTGTGATCTTTCTTCCAGTAAAATATACAAATTCCAAATTTTTGCAGATGAGAGCTTGAAACCACTACAGTAGGGTTCTCTGATATGCTGTTCATTAAGATTTTGTTACTTTTAGGGGGTGTTACTCCCCTTTTTCAAAATCAGGCAAATTTATCTTATAATTTTTCTGGCAGAACAAAATCACCAGCTCTTAAATAAACAATGGCCACAGTTTGTTCTTTGAAAATCCCCTATTTTCCTCATTCTGATAAACTGTCTTGTCTCTACTTTTTATCTTAATTATTTGTAGTGATGTAAATTTTGTTAACTTGTTGCTAGTTGGTGAATGGAAGCTTTCTGGTATATATTGGTTGACACCTCTGGACAGTCAAATGTCAAATGCCTTTGGTATCTTTTTTTTGGTCACTTTTATGTAGGCAATATATTTTTCTGTGCTTTTTTTTTGTTTATGGATTATCATAAATCAAAGGTGTGTATTATAGACAACTTTATTTCAGGGTTGAAAGTATGGACACAAAAGATCTGCTCAGTATCACAGGAAGTTTAACTACAATATTGCAGTTCCTGGCTGGAATGTATGTTCTCTGTTTTTTTTTCTTTCTTCACTTACTGATTCATTTGTATGCCAGTACTTTTTATTGCAATTTTAAATGTTTACTTAAGATTTCTAGTTGAATGTTGTGTAAGCAACAGCTTACTGTCATTGAAAGTCAAAACATATTGTAGTGACTTGATTTTTCTTTTTAGCATACATGCCTTCCTGGATTTTGGAAACTTTTTTTGTGGGGTATTCTCATTTCAGTATTTTTATGAAAAGAAAAGTTTGGCTCCCCCCACTAGATTTAGAAAAATACATTTTCTCCACTCTGAATTTTTGTGAATTGATACCACTGACATTTTGCATACAAATCAAACCTACAGTTTAAAGACACTAGGTTAGGTGAAAAATGATCATGCCTGTATGGAAGAGAGTAGGGGAGAATTGCTCCTGAGATTATTTTAAGGGATCTCTTCTATCCCATAAACAGTTGCTAAAACATAAACTTTTGAAGAATGCCTTTGTGGATTGAGTTGAATCTTCTAAATACTGTTGGAAGAAAGAAGAGGGGGAGGGGCAAGGAAAATTCAGATTTAATTGTGGGAGAGGGGACTAACCAGTTTTTGTTAGCAATCCCTACTTGAATGATGTTTTTAGACTACAATTTTCTATTACACTTATGATTTAAAGCAAGGTTAAATACCAAGATAGATAAAAAGGTGCTTTGTGCTGCAGAGTTGAAAAAATGGGACATATACAGTATCTTTGGAATGCTGTAGGGTAGTAGATAGAAACTTTTAGGGAATGCTGAGCATGGGAGAAAAGTGGAGGCTGAATTGTGGCTTGAGGGAAGAGTAGAGCTAAATGAAAAGACACTATATGCAATTAGGTTATCAAAATACCATATCTGCAATATATTGTTTATGTATTATTAGTGCAAATTTTTATTAAAGTCTAAGCACCAGGGAAATTTCAGTCAGGGAACAATTCTGGTTGAATTGATTCTTGATTTTTTTTTTTTATTTAAACAGAACCTCTCTCAATAGATGTCTAAAAATGCATTATTTAAACAAACAAGGAGCTACAACAAAAATAATACAATAAATTCTTATAATTTGCGCTTTACTGAAAACAAGATATATTTTAAACATTTTCTGTTTTATGACATTATCAAATCGAAAATTGCTGAGACTTCCAGGAATTAATGTCATTGTATATTAAACAATCAGTCTACTTTCGTTAGTTCTTTTCAGTAATCTTGGTTGTTCTGGTGACTTTTGTTGTTGTTGTTAATGTTTTGACAAATAAAATCCAATCCAAATTTTGAATTCGGGGATGGGGAAGGGGCTATTTTTTGTCTCTTATCAGCCAAAGCGTTTTTGTACTACTAGCTAATATGAGACTCATAATTTATCCACAATTGAATAGTGAGGTAAATCTAAAGAAACCATATGTTTCCATGTTGTGTAAAATATTGTATCTACCACATTGTGGGAATGGCTGGGGTTATTTCAGGGCATGTTAATGGGAGGAGGAAGACAAGAGCAAGTGTTGTATTGTGACTTGGGGGAGAAGGTAGAACTAAATAAAAAGATACTGTGTGCACCTAGGCTATCAAAACGCGATATATGTAATATATTAGGAATGGCTTGGATGATGGCTTGGTAATATATTAGGAATGGCTTGGAAATGGCTTGGCGTTTGAACTTTCAGGTAGTTAAGGAGAAGGAAGGAGGCAAGAGTTACCAGGAGAAGGGGTGCAAGTGGGAGGAAATTTTTATGGTTTTGCCCCTTGAAATTCGAAAAAAAAGTTCGAATTTCTGAGCACTTCTTACTCAAATTATCAATAGGGTATTTGGGCCTTTTAGACCTCAGTGAAAACAAAAATATTTTGAAGGATGGCTGTATACACCTGAAGCTGCATCAGCATCTTTTTTTTCTCTTGGATTCACTTAGACTCATGGGCGCCCATATGGGGGGGGAGGGGGGGGGGGCCCCTAGCCCCCCCCCCTGGCTGAATGATGCTGCCTTATTTTTATATTTTTTTTCTGAGATTTCTATTATATAGCATTAAAAGTAGCAATTAGACGAAGTTTGCCCCCCCCTGGAATTCAGCTTATGGGCGCCCACGCTTAGACTTACAAGGCTTTTACAAGGCACAACAGACAAAACTATGGAAATAAATTGTTGCTATAGATAGATAGATAGATTTATTTTTCATATAACAGTAAAATAATTACACAACAATCTACAAATCCCCACAAAGGCTCCATGGCCTGTAGGAGGGAGATTATGAAAAGATCAAATAAACATTAAACAATTAAACGCTTAATATTTAAACAATATGAACATAAAAATAATAATTAAACATATAAACATAATCATTTGAAATATTAGAATTTAAAGAATTTTATTAATAAAAAAAAAAAAAAAAAAAAAGGAGAGTTCACTAAATAAACTTTATCAATCTACAGTGAATCACAACATTTATAAAAAAAAAGAAGAGTTCAATAAATGAGCTTTATAAAACTACAGTGAATCACAACATCTATATATATAAAAAAAATAATAATAAAAAAAAATTAAATGAATAAAACTATTGGCAGCAGACAAAAGTAAAGAAAATTAATCACATGAAAACAAATATTTTTTTACTAGTCTTTTGAAGGTGCCAAACGAGTGGCATTCTCGAGCCGAATCGGGAAGGGTGTTCCATGTCAAATGACCCGCAACAAGAGGATTAAAATCGGATCTTATTGTTGGTGTATGGGGAATTTGGATATTTAGAGAACTACGGAGTTGATAATTTGACCAATCAGATACAAAAGAGGACGTAAATCTAAGGGACCTAGGAATATCACCATGGAGCTGAAGAAAAGCAAAAGACGCACAGGAAAGAATATAAAGTTTTTTAATATCTAGTAACAGTTTAGTTGCCGAACGATTTACATCTTGGATAAGATTTATAGCTTTATCATAAGTATTCGAAAGCGGTTTGAGAAAAGAAGGGAAAGTAGACATCCATATGACTGAACAATCATTGAAGGACTAGCAGACTTAAAGGCCCTCCAGAGATTATTTTTTCTCCTACAACTCCTAAGGAGACCAGGGGTCATCCAAGGATTTAGAGGAAAAGCATTCTTAGACTTACGATTAGAAGGTGAAACAGAACAAACATCAAGAACAACGTCTTTAATAGACTCATAAAAAGTATCAAATAAATTACAAAAATCAGAATCACTCTCAAAACCACCCCAAGAAATTTCTGCCGATCTTGACCTAAGAAGTATCAATTCCACTTCACCAAACCTAAAAGGCCTCTTACCAGATTCACAAGTCCTCTCAACAGTTTGTTTATCAAAACAGTATATAGAGTAAACAGGGAAATGATCGGAAATGTCACTCACTAAAACATAATTTTGGATCAAGGTAGACGTACAGAAAATATTGTCAATCAGAGATAACGTAGTCTCTGTTATGCGAGATGGGATTCATACAGAAGGTAAAGTACCTGCGGCAAGCATGGACGACAGAAAATCCAAAGATACAGAAGACTTTATATCCATCAAGTTTATATTAAAATCTCCCATAATAATTAATTCAGTTGACTGTTTTAGGATGGTATCCAGTAGATCATTAAGGGTGTGTAGAAACAGTGGAATAGAACCACTAGGAGATCGATAAATAATACCAACAATTAAATCCTTACCTCCACATTTAATATCTACGAAAAGTGACTCAAAGACACCTTCGATATTTCTGGATAAATCCATTCTAAGTGAATATGGGAGATTATTAGAAATATACAAAGCAAGACCACCCTTGGCCATCTTTTGTCGATTCAGTCGTTCCATTTTATAACCTTGCAAATCCAAAAGCATATCATTTTTAGAATCTAAAAAAGTCTTGCATAAACCAACAACGTCAGGTAGCCCATCCGAAACAATCTGTTTTAGATGGTCAATTGAAGAACAAAGACCCTGGATATTCAACTGGAGCACTGAAAAAATCCATCCCGCTTGACAGCCTCCCTCAGACTAGAAACATATTTACTTATTACTGTGTGGTTCACTGTGGTCAAATGACTGTTGACATGTCCGATATTATTATTAATAATGCTTACAACATCTAACATGTTATTTTCCAGCTCAAAAGTCGTCCAACAACTGGGGGCGTTACTAATTTGCCAGTAAAAAAAAAGACAATAAATTTTATATATTAAATTAAGCCATAAAAAATAATTAAACACAAAAACAAAAAAGCAAAGAAAACAAATAAAAAACAAATATAAGCACAAACCCCGAATTATCGAATATTTCGTATAATTTATTTACCAGGTGGTTTGGCCAAAATTTTCCCCCGGGCAGGCCAAAAATTAAATTTACCGAAACAATCTCTTGCCGCATTTAAAATTTCACGACGCTTTTTTGTTAGCGATTCTGATAAAAATATTCCACTCTTTGCTAGTTTAGTCTTTTCTTTGAAAACAACTCGAGCTAATTCCACATTTTTGAAGCGTATTAGCACTGGAGACACTTTAGATTGATCATTAGAGTCATTCAAACTAAATCGATAAACATTTACAATATTATTAACTTCAAAAACCAGGGACCAGCATCTTGTCTTTAATGATAACCGATACTTCTTTCTTTAGGTCATTTCCAGGCCTCTGCCTTACTCCATTCATCACTAAGCAATCCAATATCTTTTCTTGTTCAAAATCATCCACTTTCAATTCCAATTACAAAATCCTACTTTCCAAGCTTTTAACCACTGCAAATAGTCCTTTGAGTGATTTTTCCATTTCTTGGAATTTTGGGTTGTAATCAATGGAAATAGCATTATGAATTTTTTTTTACTATAATATCAATTGCTTGATTCACTGCATCAGGGTCTGATAATTTAGCCCTAACTTGACGGGAGATCTCAGCTGTAAGATTTACTTGTGGCCGATTTAATTCATCCTGGGTAAAAGCTATTTCTGCAGGATTAGGCTAGGGGCCAGTGAGTCTTCTGCAATAACGCTCGCTGGGTTTAATTCTAGATAAGTAGGTGATGATGATTTATAAATGTCTGGAAACGAATCCAATTCGGTAAATGCTTTACCAACATCTTTTTCCGTTCTTTTGCGAGCACTAGGGTTATCCGAAAGTAATTTCAAATTAGACTCTAAAACTTGGTGCTCAGAATGATCGCCGTAGCAAAAAACTGTATATCTCCATAATCCTTTAGCACCACTTTTTGACTGCAAAACAATTGCTGTCCAAGGGGGTAACTTTTGAAACTAGCGAGAACAATGTCAAAAGGCTTGAATTTCGACATGAGCGTAGTACTGAAAATAAATAATTACTTATCTTTGAGTGGGCCAATTAATCAAGTAATTTGCAAATAATTTCAAGTAATTGCAAGTAGTCCAAGTATTTCAATGCACGATTCAGATGATAATAGTGCTGAATACTAATCCAAAGCCACAATCCATAAATAATCCTTAAGCCGTAATCACATGCAACTCACTTGTGTAATCAGATTTTAGCTTAATAATTTCTTACGCAAAATCAATTGGCTCCGTGCCTAGGTTTATCCACAAGTAAAAAATTAATCCATGAAATGTACTTTTTATTTTAAGATGTGAACTGGTCAGAGACTGAATGAGTACTGATGAGAATGAGAATGAGTATGATTCAAGATGTCCCAAATAGCCTCATATTTTATGTCTCTGATCAGCTATTAACTTACTTAGTGCTTTTACCGAGCCAAAGAACGCAAGAGAACACAGTTACTAAAAAAATAAATTAGGCTGTGTTGGTTCATGAAACTCCAAAATGGGCCAAAGAACCTTTTTTCCCTGGTGGATGTGAAATTTTCAGTATTAGTACACCAGATCTAGAGGACCATAACCAGGGAACTAAATTTTGCAAGAAAAATATGGTTATATTGATTCTAAGCTGAAACAATAACGATTTTTTCTAGCTCAAGGGGCTATAGAATTTCATGTTGTGTAGGCTGCTTGATTAAAATTTCCAGACCTAGGGAACCTCAGTTTAGAAAAAAAGTAAACATGACAGTTTTATACTAATTTGTGACGTCCTTGCTATCAAAGCTTTTTTTTAGCATTATCACAGAAATCGTTTATAATAAATAACCTTGACATGTATTTATTTAAACAAACCATACTTTAAAACAAAATCTGCATAAAAAAGATTATTGTAGGAAATTGAGGGGTTGAGATAGATGTAAATTCAGGGTTGTCTACAGGGTGGTGGGTACAATGGCTTCAGCCCTATGATGTTCAATTCTTGTGAATAATAATCCCACTCCTCTGCTGCTCAAAATTATATAGCAAAATAAATATTAAAAAAAAAATATAGCAGGATTCTACTGGCGATTAAAAATATTTACTAAATATTTAAATTTTGTCCAAACTTTAAATTAAAACCTAGCATTTTCATTCTTAAGCATGAAAGCTGAAAAAAATATTGCAAATATTCCTTGCATTAATCTGCAACAAAACTATTTCAGTTAAAAAGCAACAAAAAATAAACGTAAAAAAGTTTTTCAAAAGAGAAGTTTATCAAAGAAAAGTAAAGAGCCATATTAAAACCTTAGACTACCAGAAATAAAATCATGCAATAGTTGAAACTTAAAAAGCACAGAAATAACTAACCACGATTGAATTGAACCCAAACTAACAGAAATTAAAGCGAGTAATTACACAACAGCAGATTTGTGAGCAACTGAATCCTAAAATGTACATAAATTAAAATGATGGAAACTTTTTTTTTCTTTAAATTACTTGTTATGAAATGGCGATATTCTTTCGAAGCTGTGGAATGAGGGCTGCGACTGGCCCTCTAAATTAATGGGAAAAGTTTCCTTTGTAAAATTAAATCAAGAAGACCCACTCATATTTAGGGTAGGTTTTGTCGCTGATAAGGCCCATTCACAATGAGATTTAGTAATGCCGAAATATATGCAGTGTTAATTTGAGTCAATCAGAATTTTTTCTAGAAGTTTTCAGCAAATCAGAACAATCTGTGACAAATCTGATGGGCTCTAGTTAGCACTCACTGCTAGTGGAATCTCATTGCAAATGGGCTGCTATGCCTAAAGGCTGTATCTGAGATGTTCAAACTCTGGAGATAATTGTCTAAGACTGTTCGCTAAACTCTGCTTTCAACAGTATTATCAGCAGGGCAGTGCAATTCCAATGGATCAAGTTGTGATTAGAGATATTTCCCTGCTGATCTTCCCTTTGAAATCATCTTAGCAAACGGTTTTAAAAAAATTATCTAAGAAGTGTGAAAGTGTCAGATACAGCCCGTACAATGGACAGTGACAATTTGTTTGTTCGAAGTCTCAACTTGCTCTTACAAGACCAATCCGAACAGCTAAAGCAAAAGACATGGAAAGGTTCTGAGGTAATGATGATAATTAGTGTGTCTCAATCCAAGAACTTCAAATAGGCAACAACGAGTATCACAACGGAATCGCAAATAAAAATGAAACATAACGAAACCTGCAGTTAGAAGATAGGTGTCAACAAGCATCACAATAAATCATAAAGGAAATATAACACGATAATTGATATATATATATATATATATATATATATATATATATATATATATATATATATATATATATATATATATATATATATATATATATATATATATATATATATATATATATATATATATATATATAAATATATATATATATATATATAGCTATATATAGCTATATATATAGCTAATATATATATATATAGCTAACGCTTCAGTAAATTTTTTTACATACGGCCAACTTCATGACATATCTCCTAAATTCAAGACCTATCTCAAAACTTTGAGATATGTCACGTCAACCTAGCGCGCCGAACATGTTAGACCCTCAACAGGGTCTTCTAGGCTCAAGGCTATAGGCAGGCATGCCTTTCCAAAAACTAACCTGACAAGTATGTGTCCAATAAGAGAGTCATTCATACTCCTGCCATTTACCCGTGCCCCAGCCATTTAAACATTTGCCTCTCAATTACTTGGACTATCTGTCTTGGCTTTTCTCTGTCTACAATTACCCAGCCGAGTCTTGATGCAACCTATTGCCCAAAATACTTGATAAATTCAATTCATAAATTCAAATTCAATGTATATGTATATATATAATTATGTTTATATATATGTGTGTGTGATACATATTATCTTTATAAGCGAGCAATAATTGTATATACATGTATGTATGCATTTTTCTCGTAAACGGCTCCATATTTTTTTCGGGAAAATTTGTATCCTGGGACATTCTGGCCTAAAAAACGATCTAAATAGGTCAGAAGTTTGAAAACATTTGTTAAGAGCCTTAATTTTGGAAAAAAAATATGTGAGTGACGTCATTTTTAAACACATCAGTATTACAATGACGTTGTCATACTTGTCTCACTTGTGTGGAAAAATTGAAGATTTTCATGCATGGAGAAGTTTACATTAAATTGCTTAAATTGCAAAAAACTGGTAATTGCAAAAATGTTTGTATATATTTTAACAAGGGATTGCAATAATTCAAAAACCTTAAAAAAGAAAACCAAAATTTTGAAGCTTAATAAAAATCGTTGTTAGAAATCGGACTTGATTCAAAAGTCAAAAATCTTTGAAAAGACGCAGTATGGAAAGCCGTTAAATTGCATAAAGAGCAAAAACCTGGTAATTGCAAAGAAGGAAATACAACAATTCTAAAACATAAAAAAAGAAAACCAAAAGTTTGAATCTTAGTAGAAATCGTTGTTAGAAAAACATCATTACCGAATTTCTTTTCTTACAAGTATAAGCAATGTCTTTTTAAGACATGAAAAAAAGTAGAAAAAATTTTAAGTTCAGTTCAGAATTGCTAAAGTTATTATGTAAACTGCAAAAATATTTACAGTGCCTTAGCAATAATTTTAATGCTTTAATTCAAACTAGAAAAATAGCGAAATATTAAAAAATAGTTTTTTTGTTGGATAAAATCATCTCGCTAAGTGATTAAGCTTGCAGGTTAGACCCCGGCGCCGCGCCGATGAGGGAAGACCGGCGGCGGCGGGGCCAAAAACAGCGCGCCGCGCCGCCGGTAAGACGTTGGTGCCGCGCCGCCGGTAAGATGTGGGCGGTGCAGCCCCTGTGCGCTCAATGTTTACCACCCATATCAATTTTTTTATCAGCCGTTCTCAAATCACAGCTTAAATTTACACCAGATTCGAACCTATTGGTGTGTTCGAAACTTCAACAGTCGCTGACTTGAAACTGGTCTTCTTCGTTATTAATCAAGAGAAGTAGAAATCTGGTAGAAACGAAATGGCTGTGGCGTTTCAGAACCCTTGCATAATACGAGTAGTTGAAGTATCCATTAGCTACTTAACATAAATAATTATCAAAATTAGTTGTTTTTTTTCATCGAGCATTACTGCATATACAATTTCAAGTACCGTATCACAAAATTCTTCAGTTATCTGGGTAAAAACTTTGAATATAACTTTGAACTTAGAAGCTTAATTTTTTCATAATGCCCTTTGCCTCTATCTGTTTTGTTACCTTTAAAACAGGTGAAATGGGCGACTTTGATATTGATTTGTTTTTTTTTGCTCTTTTGGATTCCTAAGAAGCCTTCTTGTATTAAAAACTGGTTTTTAATAACAATTTAAAAAAAAATTCATTTTAAAGTTTTTTTGGCTTCTTTATAGAATATATGTCATGTAGGCTAAGGCTGAACTGCTGATTTTTTATTGCTTTTGGCTGCTCTTTTCGATATTATTCATTTTTTCTTTTGGGGATTCATTCCAAATTATAAACTGATAAATACCTAATATCAGTCAAATTATAACCTGCATCTAAAAGGAGTAAATTTATCAAATTGAAAAATACATGATGAACACTTCACCAGAGCACACTTCAATTACAATGAAACAAAAAACACTTAATGTTTTATACGGTATGAAGAAAAATAAAGTGTCATCTATTTTCTTAGGTAAAAAATGCAAAGCTCCTCTATTTTAAGTGTAATTAAATGAAATAATATGCAGACCGAAGTAACTCCAGGAAGATGTTTGAAATGTTCATACTAGTTCGTCACTTTTAATCCAAGCAAAATGTTGGACACTTAGTATCAGTTATTGAGTTTAAGCTTTGATTTCCACAACAGTCACAACAATAAGTGACCTGTGGTAAAAATACTCAAAGACTCCTTTTTCATCCCCACCCAAGCTCAAAGCTTCTGCTATGGTCATTTCCATGGAAATATCCAAAGAGTTTCTTTTTAAAATAGCCTTCAAGCGTAGTTAGGGGTATTTAGACTTTTCTGCTTTTCTTCAAAGCTTTGAAAAAAGTGTTATAATATTCCAAATGTTACATTTGTGCATATTTTTGGTAATCATTTTTGGGGTGATCGAATTTTCTAAACAACTGGAGATTCGTAAGGACGTTGCAACATCTAGTACCCTGAGGTCATAAGACTGTCAAAGACTCCTTCTTGAGCCACCCAAATTTTAAGGTTTTATTATGACCTGGCCTTTAAAGTAACTTGGGCTCTGGACCAAGGGCGTCACTGTTACTGGAGCACAACGTTAAGCGGGGATGTCGATTTCGCTTTTGTCACTCCGTTGCATTTTAGTGTGAATCTGCCTGGTACTTATGAATGAATGTTTTCAAAGTAAACCCGTTTCATCAATAAGAAAAAAAAACGGATTGGACGCATATGTCCCTTTCCCTTTGGGCGATAGAACCATGCAAGTGCTGTATCAAGTATAACTCACGAAAATCTTGTTAATTTTGTCAACTTTTCAACTTTTTGGCATCCCTGCTTTCAATTAAAAAAAAATCAAGGTACTATCACTTAAATATAATAACTGCCTAGGCCCCCCCCTACTGGGTACCATCGTGATAGGATACCGTCTCTGCTTTAAATAAAAAAAAATTAACTTATTGGCACCGCTGCTTAAAAAAAATAGAGGTATTATCATTTAAATATGATAGCTCAATACCCCCCTCTCCCCCTCTGGATACCACCTTGATAGGATGCCGTCTCAGCTTTCATTAGAAAATAATTTACTTAATACTTAACTAGGTCACTGTATGGTTAAAAAAAACACGCAAAATAACGTTAAACAGCTTAGTGTTCCTTGAAAAAAAATTGAGAGTATGAGTAAAGTGGTACAAAGACAACAACAAAAATGTCGAAATTATTCAGATATACCTCAAATTATTGGAAAACTGAGTCATAGATTTGCCGTGGAATTCAGTACGATCCAAAGAATCGAATTAAAATAGAACACACTCAGCAGCAAAATTACATAAGTAGCCTAAGAGAAATCAAAAAGTACCAAAGACAATGAACTAGTCCTAGAGGGGGGCCCGGGGCCTCTAAGTATCTTTCTATGAGCTTCCAATGGATTTGATAGCAGTTTTTTCCGTCTCCACTTTAAATGAAAAAATAATCATCGTTTTGGCATCCCTGCTTTCAATAAAAAAAATGAGGTATTATCATTTAAAAATGATAGCCCCCTATCCCCCCCCCTTATAGGCAGTAATTTACAATTTATTTATGAATCATATTTTTGGGGTAACTTCTGTTTCAGTCTTTAATTCCCCAACCTTATACAGAGCTTATTGTATAGCTAAATTTTTTCTCAATAGAAGTGTTTTTTTTGGGGGGGGGGGTAAAAATTTTCAGAAAGAAGATTG
Source organism: Artemia sp. Qi Xiang Cuo (assembly GCF_049724085.1). Lineage (NCBI taxonomy): Eukaryota > Metazoa > Arthropoda > Branchiopoda > Anostraca > Artemiidae > Artemia > Artemia sp. Qi Xiang Cuo. The sequence continues at coordinate 51,357,657 of NC_142794.1, forward strand.
TATTTTCTATCAGGCGTTCAACAATTGAGTATTAAACATTAAGAAAATCTTATTGAAAAACAGCAAAAAGAAAAAAAAATCTGCAAGCTTACAATTCAGCTGTAGAAACAATCTGTCGGCTGTCAATTTCAAAATCCAACAAAAGGCTGAAGCTGTATAGTAGTGAATGCGTTCTATAATTCTTTTCAACTTGAAAATAAAATTCTTGACTACGAATGATGTAAGAAATAGCGATTGGGAAACTGCATTCGAAATGATTTAAACTCATTTCCATAAAGACGAAACCTTTTTTTTGTCAACATATGAAGAACTGTGTATATTATAAAATTTGTAATTGCACACTTCATATTTCTGAGTTTTATGAAAAATAACAAAAGAGCCGAAATTTAACGAACAAGAGAGTATGTAAGAATTATGGTAGACAAAGTAAGATTTTGCAGAGCGAATCACTGGTGATAATTCATTAGAGGTGGCACCGTGTTTGTGTAATTTTCGGGGATTTGGGGAACCAATTTTTTTTTCGGGGTGACGCATAGATTTTCGGGAAAATACCCGAAAATTCGGGGATAGTGCAAGCCCTACGGGATTTCTAATCAGGAAAATCGAAATATTAAACCACACGAGAAGGAAAAGCTCTGACTTTGCGGTTGACGCACTAAAGAATTGCCACAAAATTAATTTAAAGTCAACCGAACGCCGCCGCCTCTGCCGGCGGTGGCGTGCCTGCGGCGCCCCGGCGGCGTTCAACCGGGCCTCTCGTCAGCGGCGTTCGGTCGATCCACCGACGCGGCGCCGGGGTCTAACCGTATCACAAAGTTCGTCAGTTATCTGGGTAAAAACTTTGAATACAGCTTTGAACTTACAAGCTTAAAGTACCAAGGACACCTAAAATGAAAACTAATTCATTAAATTGGTCAAGTGCAAACTTACACAGCCATATACGTCTTAAATTAGTGTGAAAAACTGATAATTCATTTTCTAAGGAAAAAGATCGCCTGTTTACATAAAGTATTCCAATAGGAAAGTTCGTGGCCAATTTCAAAAATAAAGAACGTGTGCTGTTAAACAGCAGAAAATGACTAAAAAATAAATAAATCAGCATATAGCCTTAGAAAGTGTTGTTTTCTTGTATGTTCTGGTAAAACAGAAATCGGAACCTAGTTCAGCAAAGCTCTTTTCTTTGAAAAATACTTTTAAGGAATGCTTCTTAAAAAGAGCTTGGCTAGACTAGGCATAGTCTTGAGGTTACTAGGATTTTTGGCATTCCAGGATCTTTTAACCATGAAGCAGTGTAAAGGTAAACATTAATGATTTTAAAAGAAAGTATCAATATATAGGCTACCCTATTGGTAGTTTTGCAGACCTAATGACTTCCATTGATGGCCAACCTTATGTAGGCTAAGGCAAGACACCTAGTAGGCTGTGTGATTTGCTTGAATATTTTGATATAAATCTACCTCATAGTTATTATGTACTAGTAGCATATACCTTTTATGCTTTTTTATATTAGAAATACAAATTACTTGGGTGGGCACTGTTTGACTATTAAATTCGTTTGTTCTTTATACTCTAAGCAACAAATATTGTCATTTATTCTTATATACAAAGCTCTATAAAGTCAAAACAATAGACAATATTGTGTTTCCCTTAAACATGGAGAATGATATAAAGTCTTCTGTAGGCCTATGACTTTTTAAACATCAAATTATTATAAACATGAATAAAGTTATACAGAATACTTTTTGGTTTTCTTATTTAATATATGATCCACAAAAATGTCATACAAAAGAAATTACACTACCCCACTGATACATAGAGAAAACAACAAAGTCATACAGATGGTTTTTCATAGTTCCAATTGCAGTTCAGGCAATGGTAAATATCTACCAAATCATATTTTTGAGTTAGGACTATAGTGAATATACCATTTGATACCTTTTTTATGATGAGTACAAATATAATAATCATTTATATCGTAAATATATTTCTGCCCCCCTATATATGTCAATTCAGGGTTAGGTTAGGTTAGGTTAGGTTGGGTTAGGCTAGGTTGGGTTAGGTATAGCCTATATAGGGGGGGGGAGGCTGAAATTCATTTCCGATAGAAATGCTTATTATATTTGTAATCAGCATAAAAAAAGGCATCGAATGGTATATTCACTTTATTCCTAACTCAATAATATGATTTGGTAGATATTGACCCAGGCAACTTGGTGGTCACATATCAATCCTAAAACTTAGTCAACCTACCTGAGAATTTATGTGGCCAGGAAAATTAGGCTTAGGATGCTTCTTCATCAGCAAGTTCTGTAGACATTGTCTATTATGAGCCAACCCAAAAATTCTAGTCATCTCTATTGTATCAAGTAGACTTTCCAAGTTGGCCTGTCCCCCTAGAGTCTAAGGCATTTTGACCAAGTTTTAGGATTATCATGACCACTAAGTCACCTGGACTTGCTGTCCTCAGTCAGAAAACCCAATTTATAAGCCAAGACAGTTACACAAAAACAGAATTAATGGAAAATTGGTTGACTGAAAAGTTGCCTGGCCTTGTGTGCAAACAAGTGGTATAGGGTCTACCCACCTAAAGTCTTAGACAGGCAACCCAATTTATAAGCTCAAACAGTTACACTAACACAAAATTCATTCAAAATTGGTTGACCCAACAAGTTGCCTGGATTTGCAGGTGAACAAGTGACATAAGGTCTGCCTGCCTATAGTTTCAGGCAAGGGCAGCTGAGTTTTAGGACTAACATATGAACATCAAATTGCCTGGACTCATAGGCAAACCAGCAACAATAATAATAATGGATTGAATTTTCAGAATATATATCCTATATGCCTTCAAAAAATTATGGGTATTTACTAGGGAAAAGGATGTCACAGTCACACTGTTATACTAAAGCAATGCTAGATAAAAAAGGTACTGTTCTAATATCTGGGGAACATGCAAGAAGTGAAGTTTGGTTAATGCTAGTGAAATAAAACAAAATAGGACAAAAATATAATAGTTTAGAAACAAATTTTTGCTGCATATTTGCACATTGGGGGGCTTGGGGTAAAGCATAGCATATAATAAATACATAACCTAAACTAACCTAGGTATCTTTTTTCCTCCTAAACCCCAAAAACTAAAGCTTAAATATAGTTCCTGGAGTGAGAAACCCCTTGTTTATATAGCATAAGATAGGAAATTACTGGGTAATGTTATCTGTTCTTGACTTTTCTCAAGTTGCATTCTTGCATGTTGCCCATATATTAGAACAGTACCAAAAAAATTTAATGGAACAAAACACAAATTATATTAAGAACAGAATTAGAGAATCATGGCTTCTCTGAATGACAAATGTTGATTTAATAAAGCATTACTATTAAATCGTTATCTGTCATTGTTATTATGTAACACATATCATTTTATTATGAATCATATAGAATATATTATTCTATTGTTTGTACTTGGCAATGTAAACTGTTTATTCTAATTCAGAATTAGGCCACATAATTTTGGGGTGCCAATTTTGTGAGGGGGGAGAAGTTGCCTCAGTTAGACTTTGAAAAATACCTTCTTATTTCTATTTTGCTACTTTATATTTTATCATGGCTAACTGGTTATTTTTGCCTCATTTACATTTTGAGGATTGGAATCACTGACATAATTACCAGATACAAATCATCAGCACAACTGGGTTATATTTTGTTTAGTGATGAGCCTGAATAAAAGACTTACTTAGTTACTTCATAATAAATAAATTATTATGGTTATTAGACTTTGAAGTTGATACCACGAGCCTATGCTTTACTCCCCCCCCCCTAATATGGAAATATATAGCCTAAGTCAGCTTCAATCATTAGTCAGCTACATATGACATATTTTTCTCTCTAGCCAGTTATTTAAAGAAGCAAATTTTTGAGCATAGGGCTACTTGGTTTCTATGGGCTTTTCTGAGCCTTCTAGCACCTTCAGGGCTCCAAATTAATAGTCCCTGTCAAGTGATTATTTAATTATAAAAGAGCATGAAAAATACTCATTATTGAATTGTGCTTAAACGCTAAATTTTGTCGAAAACTGCAGTCTAGGCTATGTACCAAAAATATGGTGTTGATTTATAATTCAGGGTATATTTTTCACCACTATGGAGGGAGGGGGGGTCTTGATCAATTTAGCTATATATGGATTCACAATGGAATTCTGACTATATGTGTGTCTTATTTTTTAGGCCAGACCATCTTAATATTAAATTAGGCTAATCAGAAAACTTTGAATATAGCTTTGAACTTAGAAGCTTAATTTTTTTATAATGCCCTTTGCCTATCACCTTTAAAACAGTTGAAATGGGTGACTTTCATATTCATTTTTTTTTTTTTTGCTCTTTTGGATTCTGAAAAAGATATGTTGTATTAAAAACAGGTTTTTAATAACAATTTTAAAAAATGCGTTTTAAAGTTTTGTTTTGGCTTCTTTATAGAATATATGTCATGTAGGCTAAGGCTGAACGGCAGCTTTTTTATTGCTTTTGGCGGCTCTTTTGGATATGATTTGTTTTTTCTTTTGGGGATTCATTCCAAAGAATAAATTGATAAATATCTAATATCAGTCAAATTATAAACTGCATCTAAAAGGAGTAAATTTATCAAATTGAAAAATACATGATGAACACTTCACATGACAATGAAACAAAAACGCTTCAATTACAATGAAACAAAAAACACTTAATGGTTTATTTGGTATGTTACTTTTCAACTTTTTGGCATCCCTGCTTTCAATAAAAAAAAAATCAAGGTACTATCACTTAAATATAATAGCTCCCTTTGCTTCCCCTCTGGATACTATCTTGATAGGATACCGTCTGTGCTTTAAATAACAAAAATATTTAACTTATTGGCAAAAAAAAATCGAGGTATTATGATTTAAATATTATAGCTCACCACCCCCTCCCGCTCTCTGGATGCCACCTTGATAAAATACCGTCGCTGCTTTAAATTAAAAAAAAAAAAAATTGGGATCCCTGCTTTCAATAAAAAAAATTTCGAGATATTATCATTTAAATGTAATGCTTACCTCCCCCCCTCTGTATACCAAATTGATAGGATACTGTTTCAGCTTTCATTAGAAAAATAAGTTACTTAATAATTAACTAGGCCACTATATAGTTCAAACAAACACGCAAAATAACGTTAAAAAGCTTAGTGTTCCTTGAAAAAAATTGAGGGTATGAGTAAGGGGGTACAAAGACAACAACAAAAAAATCGAAATTATTCAGATATACCTCAAATTATTGGAAAACTCATTCATAGATTTGTCGTGGCATTCAATAGTGTCCAAGGATTCTAATTAAAAGGGACCACAAACAAAAGCCAAATTAGGCCAGTAGCCTATGAGAGATTGCAAAATGCCCAAAACAATGAACAAGTCCTAATGGGGGGCCTTGGGTCTATCAAAATATTTCAATGGTTTCCTAGGGAATTTGATAAGATTTTCTTCTGTCTCCACTTTAAATGAAAAAAATAATTATCTTTTTGGCATCCCCGCTTTCAATAAAAAAAATGAGGTGTTATCATTTAAAAATGATAGCCCCCTATCCCCCCTCCTATAGGCAATAATTTACAATTTATTTATGAATCATATTTTTCAGGTAACTTCCAGTTCAATCTTTAATTCTCAAACCTTGTACAGAGCTTAGTCTATAGCTAAATTTTGTCACAATAGAAGGTTTTTTTTGGGGATTCAACTTGAAAATAAAATTCTTGACTACAAACGATGTAAGAAATAGCGATTGGGAAACTGCATTCGAAATGATTTAAACTCATTTCATAAAGACGATCCTGTTTTTTGTCAACATATGAAGAACTGTGTATATTGCAATATTTGCAATTGCATATTGCATCCATCTGTTTTTTATGCAAAGCACAGTTTATAGAATTAGCAGTATGATCATACCCTATCTCACCCATTATAAAAACCCGGACCAAGGTGCGAGTGCTCCAGAGAACGTTTTTGCAGATATAAACATAAGCGGCATTAGATCTTTTCACGGGTAGACAAGTCAGATTTCTCTTGGACATGAAACAAGTGGAAACCCGCTATTACGAATAATGCACTTTGTAACCATCTCTCATTGATTGACGGAAACAGACTAACCCGCTAATGTAGAAATAAGTGGGAGGAGCTTTTTGTTTGTACCGAGAATGAAGACCAGAAATTGTGGTAAAGCTTTCTAATTTAGTTAATTATTAATTTAGTAAAAATATATAAGACGCAAATATGAAGTTTTGAAATACCACTTTTTATTAAGATAAGGAACATATCCTGCTAAGTTCTGTTTAACGGGAAATTGAGAAATTACCACTTCCTAGCGATTACGTGGGAAGGTGTGGTTGATAAAAATGTATAAAAGATACATTTTATCGGAAGGGAAAATCTTCTACTAACTTTATGCCAGACTGACCTCTGGTCCGTTGTCTTAGAAATACTTTGGAACTTTGTCTTATCATTGTAAGTGTCTAAGTATCTATTTATATATTATTGTTGTTTTTTTGAGACTTGTGGTCTACTTAGGACAACCAGTCCCAGTAGACAGAATATATCCGATTATATTATATGTTAAATGAATAAAAGTATTGTATTTTAGACAACCTCCCTACGATCTATTTTTAGCCTCTCGAACATACCCAGTCGGTACGCCTCATTAGTTCGGTCATAGCCTAAGGCACGCTACCAAAGTTTAATTACCTTAGGGCCAGAGTTTATCTCCCCTATAAAGGGAGAATAAAGGCATCTACGACTACAACACCCAATTACCATAAAAATACCATCACAACAACTGGTGGTCGCTAGAAAAACTGGGTCGAGAAGGCTAGATAAAAAAAATAGTAGATTGAAATAAAATGGCTTTACCAGAGGAAAAAATGACTTCCCTATCAACAGTACTTGAAATTGCAAAAATTATACCAGAATATGCGGGAAATTCAGATGTAGACGAGTTTATCGAAAAATTAAAAATTTTCGACGAACTAACTGAATCCTTTGAGGATAAGGTCAAAGAGCAATGTGTTGCAGCCAGATTAAAGGGAAGCGCCCTTAAACATTTCGAGGCAATTAAGGAAAAAGAGCCCAAGGACATCAGTACTCTAATTGAATCTTTTAAAACAAGATTCATAGAGACAAGCATCTCCGAGAGGCTGAGAACAGAAGAGGAAGTCATATTCGATATCTGAGCTAGTATCAGGGAATATGCAAACAAAATTTGTAGATCAGTGTGTTTACAATTAGAGAAAGGATGAAATGACGAGACAGTATAAAAAATACAACTACATACTTTTACCCAAGGGTTACAGAAAAAGTTATTAAGTCTAATATTATCGCGGAAACCTGAAAATTTAGAGCAGGCTATAATACTAGTCGAAACAGAGGTAAAAATTAACGAGGCTATGAAAAAGTTTGACCAGATGTCAATCTGGCTTTTAGAACAATGGCTTTCAAAAATGGCTTTTAGAACAAACGCCATCTACCAGACGCGAGCTAACAGAATGTGACACCGAAAATTCTTCTACAGAAATCGATATAGCTAAATCTGGGCCATCGTCAAGAAAACCTTTCTTTGAGAGAAAAATTATGGAGAACAGTAAAGAAACCAAAGGGGCAGCAAGAAGTTCCTTTGTCAGCAGCACAAGTCGCTAAAACACTTATGAAAAAGGCCAAACATCAAAAGAAACAACGATTAAAGAGATTTGACGAGGCAACAAAACAGCACTCGGACTCAGAGCCTTGTAAGCCACATTATAGAGACCACGGAAAAACTTGCCAATATTATAAAGAAGAAAAGCACAAATTTGGAGTCCAGAACTAGGACCAGGAAACGGAGAAAGGCAGAACAAGCGCAGCACCCAGCAGATTAATATTTGAGTAAAACAATAATAGCAAAAAAAAATATATATTAAATAAAAATCAAACGAGTATAAAAGCCACTAAAGAAATACCTCTATTTTCTTTTTTAATCGGTACATATATAACATCAAGTTTTCTTTCAAATATATATCGCCAGTAAAAATTATGAACGTTACATTCCAACGCCAAATTATTAGCTCCGATCTGAAGTGACATCATAGGTTCCTGCAAAAATTTTGTTTCCGATACAAGATAAGACTTCGCGAGCGGTGAAATGTCAAGACTTGTCAAAACGATACAAAAAAAATAAAGGGATATAAGTAAGGCCACGTAACTTTTAAAAGAGTGTAGTGAACCTAATTAAATTATACATATTTAGAATCAGCATTAAAAGGCGATTCTTTTGATATGTATATTGAAAAAATTTATTTCTAGGGGGGACAATTTAAAAAAAAAAACACGAAGGAAGGTAGTTTACTGAAATGGGGTCATTGGAAGCTAGCAAATTTGGAGTGAGCTCAATCACTGCTGGTCTCTAGTTGTTAAGTACATGCAATGCATCTACTGACCTTTGACTCTTTGAGGTGACACTTTCAGTCAAATTTGAAAAAATTTTTGTTTTGGAGAAATTTAAAAATAATTATAATGGGAAAGGCAGCAAGAGTTTACATTAAGTCGCGACATGTACAAGCTAGCTGTAATCTTATTATAAATAGTTAGTCTAAGAGAATATTTTTTTTAATAGCTACAAATGGTAAAAAGAAAAAAAGAAATTTTAAAGAAGCGCTATAAAGGTTTAAGCAAAACTTAGAATAAGCTTAGAAAAGAAAAAGAGTGCTAGGTAAAGGAATTGAAAAGCGATATAAAAATAAATTATAACCTAAAAACTTACCAGGAGGTAAAAGCCAACGAAAAATCCATTAAAAATAAGCCAAAAATAAACCTCATCGTCAAAAGCAAACCACAGTTCATAGTTCAAGATAATAATTTTAACTCTAGCGATGTTTTGAATCTGAGAAAACGAACTGGCACAGGAGAATCCTAGTTTAAACAATTGGTTTTCACCTGTGCCAACCCAAATCCCAATCCGTTGAACCCTAACACAAACTAAACAGTATCCATTTTTTCTTTGAAAATAAAATATAGCTTTACACAACAAAAGAAAACTCGCATTAATGAACACTGAACAGAAATTCATTCTTGTAATTCTCCCATATTCAAGCTTATCAATATACCACAGACAAGGAATAGGTGTCTGCGATGAAAAACCACACAATTCTGCGGAAATACGGATATCATTAAAACGTTCATTCTTATAAATAAATGAGAACTAGCAAATGTGGGGAAAAACTTCAATTAAAATTTTCTAAAATCAGCTTGAAAAAAATACAGATTGCAAAAATTAGACCCCAACCCCCTCTTAAAAATATGGAGATAATGAATGTGATCATAAAGGGCAATCAGCATAAAAACTTGTTAAGGTTATGGAATATATAAATATAGGCTTAAAAAAAGACATATTTTACTGAAAAAGCGGGAAAAGACTTGAAAAAACCCTTAGGCTCCATTGAAATATCGAATCAAAAAAAGAGAAGGGTTCAAGTTGAAAATATAGCCAGAAGAAACTAAAAGGAAAATAAACTGAATTGAAAGTAAGGCACATAATAGCCTTAAGAACTTGAAGTTGAAACCTAAGACAGACCACTAAAAGTGGGGAAGTTAAAGTGAAAATAGTCATTGTCACTTTTATGTCAAAAATTGTATTACTGTGTGCCATGAGAGCCTGGTATTTTTGACAGAAGGGCCACTTTTTCTAAAAAAAAGAATAGCCCAAGAAGAAGAAAATAATGGGTTGCCACAAATTATTCAATTAATTATTTTGTGTGCAGGTTCATAATAGTGTTTTTAGCTGTAGCTGATGACAAGAGAACTTAGAAACGTTATAGGAGCTACCAGAAGGCAGCCCTGGTAAGCAAACCTTCAGGGTACGGGAACAAGTCAATTGGTAGTGCCAAAACAGGTAAAAAGACGAATAGCTAAAATTTTTAGCTTATCCAAAAAGACATTAAAGCTGAAAAAAAAGAGAGATTACAGACAAAAACGTTATAAAACTGTCTAAAGTACCTAGAAATTCGAAAAGAATTGAAAAGCTTAAGAGTCTGAATAGACAAACAGGCTTATAAAATAATGACAATTAATAACACAAGTGGGTTCGAGATAGAACAAAGTTTTAAGACGGAAATGTATTTAGTCGTATATGAGAAAAGTTATATAGTTGTAACAAATGTAATTGAGAAAATATCTACTGTTATAAATACTAGTCTATACCGTGTTTTGTTTTTAAAAATGATTTAAATTTTAACCAATAGTATAATAACATATCTAGTTTTGCGACTTAAATACTTGTGTAAGTTATTACACAATGCTTATTTATATATACGCTGTTTTAATTTACTTTAAATTTTAACTAGTGATGTAATGTTATATGTAAATGTTTGACCTCGAGCCAAAGTATTAATAATTTTTTTTTATTGTAAAATAATCTGTTTAGCGTTAAGTTTGAAAGAATAATCCAGCAAGGAACATAATGTTTCGATTTAAGCGTGTTTCGATTATTTTTGAAGTGATATAAAAAAAAAATGGAGAAAGAAATTAAAGTAATTAACTTTCGAATGCATTAATATATTCGAAAATTAAGTGTTTCATTCTACTATATATGTAAAAATATATGCTTTATATGTATACTAATGTGGATATTTATTTTATATACAGCATTTGCTATTTTTTTTTAAATCAAATTTTTCGTAGCATCTTTTCGGATCCATTTTTCCTTCAATCATATTTTGACACATTTTTGGGAAGTAACAAATTTTGAAGACACTTCAAATACATCCTGATACTATCATCTCATACTCGATCAACTGATATGTTGGAAACTATAGCAGTAATACAGACTTTACTACAAGTTCGTCAGAAAGTGAGATAAAATCACAGCTTAATTTAGGCCTAGAGAATGTGCTACATAGCCCAAAGGGCTTATGTTATTGAAATATGTGAAAATGCTTTGTGAAAATTTAAAAATCAAAATGTTATGTGTAATTTACCCAAGGCATTTATAAAACGGACAAATAAACGGTATATCAACCACATCACACAGATAAATTAAATTATTAATGGAAATTAAATTTAAACTCAAAAAATTCATAAAACTTTTCTAATATAAATCTAATTTAAGCAAAACCACTAATATTATGTATAAGCCGCTTGGGGTCAAGTAAAACAGAAGATGGATATGAAGAGGGTAAAAGAGTAATTGTCGGTCCTAGAGACAGAGAAAAAGAGAAACAAGGATGAATTTCAAATTGAAATCTTTCGAAAAAAAAAAAAAAAAAAAAAAAGAAAATGGCTAATAATGGACCAGAAACAAAACCCGAAGGAAACCCAATGAGGGTTGATGCACATAATGACCCAAAGATGGCAGCAAAATAACTGTAAACGAAATTAAGATGGTTTGAAAGTAAAATGTTGAGAATTGGGACAATTCTTCTTTAAATGGGTAGTATTGTGGTAAATCTTTCTAATTTAGTTAATTATTAATTTAGTAAAAATATATAAGACGCAAATATTAAGTTTTGAAATACCACTTTTTATTAAGATAAGGAACATATCCTGCCAAGTTCTGTTTAATGGGAAATTGGGAAATAACCACTTCCTAGCGATTACGTGGGAAGGTGTGGTTGATAAAAATGTATAAAAGATACATTTTATTTGAAGGGAAAATCTGATACTGAATATATGCTAGCCTGACCTCTGGTCCTCTGTTTTAGAAATACTTTGGGACTTTGTTTTATCATCGTAAGTGTCTAAGTATCTATTTATATATTATTGTTGTTTTTTTGAGACTTCTAGTCTACTTAGGACAACCAGTCCAAGTAGACAGAATATATCCGATTATATTATGTGTTAAATGAATAAAAGAGTATTGTATTTTAGGCAACCTCCCTACGATCTATTTTTAGCCTCTCGAACATACCCAGTCGGTACGCCTCATTAGTTCGGTCATAGCCTAAGTCACGCTACCAAAGTTTAATTACCTTAGGGCCAGAGTTTATCTCCCCTATAAAGGGAGAATAAAGGCATCTACAACTACAACCCCCAAATACCACAAAAATACCATCACAACAAAATGGTCTGCGATAAACTTACTGGATAACTCTATAAACTGTGATGCAAAGTAACAAAAGAGACGAAAATTAATGAACAATAGAGTAGTGAAGAATTATGGCATGCCAAGTAATATTTGGCAGGGAAAGTCACTGGTGATAAATCGTTAGGGATGGCACCGTGATTGCGTGGTTTTCGTGGATTCGGGGAACCAAATTGTTTTTCGGGGTGACGCATAGATTTTCGAGGAAATACCCGAAAATTTGGAGATAGTACAAGCCCTGCTTGATTTCTAATCAGGAAAATCGAAATACTAAACCACACGAGAAGGAAAAGCTCCGAATTTGCGGTTGACGCAATAAAGAATAGCCGCAAAGATAATTTAAAGTCGACCGAACGCCACCGCCTCTTTCAGCGGCAGCGTGCCTGTGGCACGCCGGCGGCGTTACGACACTTCGGCGGCGTTTGACCGGGCCTCTCGTCGGCAGCGTTCGGTCGATCCACCGGCGCGGCGTCGGGGTTTAGCTGGAACAAGTATCCTGAAATGGATCTTGCATACCATCTAGCGCTTGGTCATCATCAAAAATATTTTCAGATACATCAGAATAGTCACTTTCTGAACTTGAGGTCATATTTTTTCACAAAATGTATTTTCACTAATATATATAACAATCAACAGATTTTGTAAATTTTAATTTTCACAAATGAAAAACACTGTCGGATTCACAGAAAACAGTTTCCGCTAATTTTTTTCAGCTCCACAGTTTATCATTGTTTTATTATTGACAACACTGTTTTGCGAATTTATTCTAACTAATAATGCTTATAGCAGCTAAACAAAAACTCGTAGGAAACCCGGATCTTCAGGTATGAACAGACCTAAAATGGATTAAGAGGGCTAAATATGTTTTCATTTTGGTGTCCTTGGTACTTTAATAACAGTTGAAATGGGCGACTTCGATATTGATTGTTTTTTTTTTGCTCTTTTGGAATCCTAAAAAGACATCCTGTATTAAAAACCGGTTTTTGATAACAATTTTAAACAAATGAATTTTAAAGATTTGTTTTGGCTTCTTTGTATAATATATGTCATGTAGGCTAAGGCTGAACTGCTGCTTTTTTATTGCTTTTGGCTGCTCTTTTGGATATGATTCGTTTTTTCTTTTGGGGATTCATTCCAAACTATAAATTGATAAATACCTAATATCAGTCAAATTATCTGCATCTAAAAGGAGTAAATTTATCAAATTGAAAAATACATGATGAACACTTCACATGAGAACACTTCAATTACAATGAAACAAAAAACACTTAATGGTTGATTGGTATGAAGAAAAATTAAGTGCCAGCTATTTTCTGGTAAAAAAATGAAAAGCTCATCTGTTTTAAATGTAACTAAATGGAATAATATGCAGACTGAAGTAGCTCCAGGAAGACTTTGAGATTTTCATCCTGGTTCTTCACTTTTAATCCAAGCAAAATATTAGGAAACTTAGTATCAGTTATTGAGTTTAAGCTTTGATTTCCAAATGCTCACAAAAATTACCAAATTTAAGAAAGTCGCAACAATAAGTCACCTGTGGTGAAAACACTCAATGACTCTTCTTTGATTCCCGATGTCGATATCGCTTTCGTCACACCAATATGTTTTAGTGTGAATCTGCCTGGTACTTATGAATGAATGTTTTCAAATTAAACCCGTTTCATCAAAAAAAAAAAAACGGTTTGGACGCATATGGCCCTTTTCCTTTGGGCAACAAAACCATGCAAGTGGTCTATCAAGTATGACTCACGAAAATATTGTTAATTTTTGTCAACTTTTCAACTTTTTGGCATCCCTGCTTTCAATAAAAAAAAAATCAAGGTATTATCACTTAAACATAATAACTCCCTATGCCCCCCCCCCTCTGGATACTATCTTGATAGGATACCGTCTCTGCTTTAAATAAGACATTCATACTAAAAATAATTAACATACTTTAAATAACATACATACTTTAAATAATTTCATTCATACTCCTGCCATTTACCCGTGCCCCAGCCATTTAAACATTTGCCTCTCAATTACTTGGACTATCTGTCTTGGCTTTTCTTTGTCTACAATTACCCAGCCCAGTCTTGATGAAACCTATTGCCCAAAATACTTGATAACTTCAATTCAAACCACACGAGAAGGAAAAGCTCCGAATTTGCGGTTGACGCAATAAAGAATAGCCGCAAAGTTAATTTAAAATCGACCGAACGCCGCCGCCTCTTTCGGCGGTGGCTGCCTGTGGCGCGCCGGCGGCGTTATGACACTTCGGCGGCGTTTGACCGGGCCTCTCGTCGGCGGCGTTCGGTCGATCCGCCGGGGTGGCGTCGGGGTCTAGCTGGAACAAGTATCCTGAAATGGATCTTGCATACCTTCTAGCGCTTGGTCATCATCAAAAATATTTTCTGACACATCAGAATAGTCACTTTCTGAACTTGAGGTCATATTTTTTTCACAAAATGTATTTTCACTAATATATATAACAATCAACAGATTTTGTAAATTTGAATTTTCACAAATGAAAAACATTGTTGGATTCATAGAAAATAGTTTCCGCTAATATTTTTCAGCTCCGCAGTTTATCATTGTTTTATTATTGACAACACTGTTTTACGAATTTATTCAAACTAAAAATGCTTATAGCAGCTAAACAAAAACTCGTAGGAAACCCGGATCTTCAGGTATGAACAGACCTAAAATGGATTAAGAGGGCTAAATATGTTTTCATTTTGGTGTCCTTGGTACTTTAATTTTTTCATAATGCGCTTTGCCTATCACCTTTAAAACAGTTGAAATGGGTGACTTTGATATTGATTGTTTTTTTTTCTTGCTCTTTTGGAATCCTAAAAAGCCATTTTGTATTAAAAACAGGTTTTTAAAAACAATTTAAAAAAATACATTTTAAAGTTTTTTTTTGGCTTCTTTACAGAATATATGTCATGCAGGCTAAGGCTGAACTGCTTTTTTATTGCTTTTGGCTGCTCTTTTGTATATGATTCGTTTTTTCTTTTGGGGATTCATTCCAAACTATAAATTGATAAATACCTAATAGAAAAATACATGATGAACACTTCACATGAGAACACTTCAATTACAATGAAACAAAAAACACTTAATGGTTGATTTGATATGAAGAAAAATTAAGTGCCAGCTATTTTCTGGTAAAAAATGAAAAGCTCATCTGTTTTAAATGTAACTAAATGAAATAATATGCAGACTGAAGTAGCTGCAGGAAGACTTTGAGATTTTCATCCTGGTTCTTCACTTTTAATCCAAGCAAAATGTTAGGAAACTTAGTATCAGTTATTGAGTTTAAGCTTTGATTTCCAAATGCTCACAAAAATTACCAAATTTAAGAAAGTCGCAACAATAAGTCACCTGTGGTCAAAACACTCAATGACTCTTCTTTGATTCCCGATGTCGATATCGCGTTCGTCACACCAATTCCTTTTAGTGTGAATCTGCCTGGTACTTATGAATGAATGTTTTCAAATTAAACCCGTTTCATCAATGAGAAAAAAAGCTGGTTGGACGCATATGTCCCTTTCCCTTTTGACAATAAAACCATACAAGTGCTTTATCAAGCATAACTCACGAAAATATTTTTAATTTTTGTCAACTTTTCAACTTTTTGGCATCCCTACTTTTAGTAAAAAAAAAATCAAGGTACTACTACTTAAATATAATAAATCCCTCTGCCCCCCCCTCTGGATACTATCTTGATAGGATACCGTCTCTGCTTTAAATAAGAAAAAAATAATTAATTTATTGGCACCCCTGATTTCAAAAAAAATCCAGGTATTATGATTTAAATATTATAGCTCACTACCACCCCCCCCCTCTCCCTCTGGATACCATCTTGATAAAATGCCGTCTCTGCTTTAAATAAAAAAAAAAAACTTTTTGGGATCCCTGCTTTCAATAAAAAAAATCGAGGTATTATCATTTAAATATAATACCTCCCTACCCCCCCCCTCTGGATACCATCTTGATAGGATACTGTCTCAGCTTTCATTAGAAAAATAAGTTACTTAATAATTAACTAGGTCACTATATGTTTCAAACAAACACGCAAAATAACGTTAAACAGCTTTGTTCCTTGAAAAAAAAACTGAGGGTATGAGTAAAGGGGTACAAAGACAATAACAAAAATATCAAAATTATTCAGATATACCTCAAATTATTGGAAAACTGAGTCATAGATTCGCCGTGGTATTCAATAAGATCCGAAGAGTCTAATTAAAAGGGAGCTCACACAAAAGCCAAGTTAGGCCAGTAGCCTATGAGAAATCGCAAAATACCCAAGACAATGAACATGTCCTAATGGGGGGCCCTGGGTCTATCGAAGTATTTCAATGGTTTCCCAGGGAATTTGATATCATTTTCGTCTGTCTCCACTTGAAATGAAAAAAATAATTATCTTTTTGGCATCCCTGCTTTCAATAAAAAAATGAGGTATTATCTTTTCAAAATGATAGCCCCCTATCCCCCCTATAGGCAATAATTTACAATTTATTTATGAATAATATTTTTGGGGTATATTCCGTTTAAATATTTAATTCCCCAACCTTGTACATCGCTTATTCTAAAGCTAAATTTTGGATAAATATACTGTTTTTTTTTTTGGGGGGGGGGGGGTAAAAAAATTTTAGAAAGAATATTGTATTCTCTATCAGGCGTTCAACAATTGATTATTAAACATTAAGAAAATCTTATCTAAGAACAGCAAAAAAAAAAAAAAAAAAACTGCAAACTTACAATTCAGCTGTAGAAACAATCTGTCGGCTGTCAATTTCAAAATCCAACTGAAGGCTGAAGCTGTATGGTAGTAAATTCGTTCTATAATTCTATTCAACTTGAAAATAAAATTATTGACTACGAACGATGTAAGAAATAGCGATTGGGAAACTGCATTCGAAATGATTTAAACTCATTTCATAAAGACGATACTGTTTTTTGTCAATGTATGAAGAACTGTGTATATTGCAATATTTGCAATTTCATATTGCATCTGTCTGGTTTTTCTGCAAAGTAACAAAAGAGACGAAAATTAATGAACAAGAGAGTAGTGAAGAATTATGGTATGCAAAGTAATATTTGGCAGGGAAAGTCACTAATGATAAATCGCTAGGGGTGGCACCGTGATTACATGATTTTAGAGGATTCGGGGAACCAAATTTTTTTCGGGGTGACGCATAGATTTTCAGGGGAAATACCCGAAAATTACTGTTTTTTGTCAACATATGAAGAACTGTCTATATTGCAATATCTGCAATTTCATATTGCATCTGTCTGGTTTTTGTGCAAAGTAACAAAAGAGACGAAAATTAATGAACAAGAGAGTAGTGAAGAATTATGGTATGCAAAGTAATATTTGGCAGGGAAAGTCACTAATGATAATTCGCTAAGGATGGCACCGTGATTGCATGATTTTCGGGGATTCGGGGAACCAAATTTTTTTTCGGGGTGACGCATAGATTTTCAGGGGAAATACCCGAAAATTCAGGGATAGTGCAACCCGTGCTTGATTTCTAATCAGGGAAATTGAAATACTAAACCACACGAGAAGGAGAAGCTCCGACTTTGCGGTTGACGCAATAAAGAATTGCCGCAAAATTAATTTAAAGTCGACCGAACGCCGCCGCCTTTGTCGGCGGTGGCGCGCCTGCGGCGCGCCGGCGGCGTAACGACACCTCGGCGGTGTTCGACCGGGCCTCTCGTCGGCGGCGTTTGGTCGATCCGCCGGAGCGGCGCCGGGGTCTATTGCAGGTTTGAACGCAACCAGTTTTACAATGACAGTAGGAAGGCCCAAAAAATCGAAAATTTGCAATTATTACGATGATTCTCTATTTCGACGAGGGATTACAACAGTTCAAAAACCTTAAAAAAGGACATCCCAAGTTTGAATTTTAGTACATATCGTTGTTAGAAATCGAACTTGATTGAATAATCAAATATCTTTGAGAAGAACACATGAAAAGACATTAAATGGCTGAAAAAGCAAAAAAAAAAAAAAAAAATGGTAATGATAATTCTTTGGAAGAAAAAGAAGTTTTTGTCTCACCATCTGAACAATTAACAAATCTAGAACCTGGACCGTCATGTAAATCTAGGCCAATAAGGGCAGCTAAAGTGAAGGACATAGGCAAATTGTCTGGTATTTTGCCAATGCCCGGACTTGCTTTAATAATCAAGTATCTTGGAAAAGAAACAGTATGAAAAGACAGCAAACTGTCTCAAATCGTCTGAGGTTAAAAGACAAGCGACAATGAGAATCCTTAAATTCCGGCGCGTGCTGAGTGCCTGGGCCAGACGAAGCCACTCCGGTCCCGGTACAATATATATATATATATATATATATATATATATATATATATATATATATATATATATATATATATATATATATATATATAGTGAGCAATAATGATGTATTTATGTTTTTTTTCTTGAAAATGGCTCCGTATTTTTTCGGGAAAATTTGTATCCTGGGATATTCTAGCCTAAAAAAAATGATCTAAAGAGGTCAGAAGTTTGAAAAAATTCGTTAAATTTCTTTTGTTAGAAGTACCTGCAATGTCTTTTTAAGACATTAAAAAAAGTTGAATTTTTTTTTTAATCGCTCAAGTTATCATGTAAACGGTAAAAATATTTATGGTGTCTAAGCATTAATTTTAATTTTTAATTCAAACTAGAAAATTACCTGAAAACTACTAAATTAGTTTGTTTTTTTGTTAGATAAAATCTAGTCGCTACATGATTAAGCTTACAGGTTTGAACGCAACCAGTTATATAATGTCAGTTGGGAGGCCAAAAAAACGAAAATTTGCAATTAGTACAAATGATGATTCTTTGGAACCGCTTGAACTATCAAACATGATAAGACCGAGAGAACGGTCCGCAAAAATTAAATTCACAATGGGTGAAAATCAAAAACCTGGGCCATCAAATGAGACAAGACCGATACGGGCAGCTAAAACAAACGGCATGTTAAATTGTCTGAATAATCAAAATCCAAAATGAAGAAGAAAGACAAATGCTAAGAAGACAAACGACACCGAGGATCTGAGCGAGTCAAAAATGAAAATGAAGAGTAAAGAAACGGGCGATTAGAAGATATGCGAAAACGGGAATTAAAGCATTTCAGGTCATAAGAACAATCTAAATAGCTCAGGACTTTAAGGAAAAGTTCGTATTTTTCCCAGGGTGGTTGTAACAAACATGTGGTGACGTCATTACGTCAAGAAGAGGTGACGTCGTGACATCAAGAAACCGCTCAAATTGTCTAAGGTTAAAAGACAAGCAACAATGAGAATCCATATGTAGAAGCCTGCCGGGTGCCGAATGCCGGGGCCCGGCGTATATATATATATATATATATATATATATATATATATATATATATATATATATATATATATATATATATATATATATATATATATATATATATATATATATATATATATATATATATATATATATATATATATATGCATTGCATCTAAAGAAACCAAAGCTTCAGTTCGTACTTTACGTATTTTTCTAGAAAAAACAGTAATTTTCTTGATATTGTTTTCTCATCAGTTGTTTTAATGGAAAAAATGATAGGCACACATGTTACCAGTAGTCTTAAACAGAAGAAAGTTGCGGACTTTTTTTTACATGGTGAAGATATGGATTGTGTATACGTATTAGGGTGTTTGTGCACGTTTTCTTCATTAATTAAAGAGTTATTATTTTTTATTAACGCAGTAAATAACTTGTTTTAGTAAATAACGTATTAATGCAGTATTAAAGTTAACCTTAACTTTTTTGTGGCTGTAGGGCGTAAATTTGGCGGTGTGCGTGTTACTGAACCCCCGTGTAACTGAACCCCTGTAACTGAACCACCGTGTAACTGAACCCCCGTATAACCGAACCACCATGCAACTGAACCCCCGGGCAACTGAACCCCCGTGCAACTGAACCACCGTGCAACTGAACCCTCGTGCTACTGAACCCTCATGCAACTGAACCCTCTTTAACTCAACCCTCGTGCAACTCAACCCCCGTGCAACTCAACCCCATTTAACTAAACCCCCGTGTGACTGAACCCCCATGCAACTGGACACCCATGTAACTTAACCCTCGTGCAACTGAACCCTCGTGCAACTCAACTACCGTACTTACATTGGGCAAAAAACAATAGGGTTATGAACCATAGTTATTTAACTATGATATAGTTATTTAAGCTTTAAACTGTTTTAAATAAAATTGCCGTCCCAAAATTTTGTCGGATGTATTTGGGGGAAAAATAGGGTGGGGTGGAAGCCCTCCGATCACTTTTAGCTCTGAAAAAGTGCACTGGAAATTTTGATTTCCAATTGAATGAGCCTCCCCCCCCAAGTTTCATACAAAAATTTTTCTACAAAAACCTTATGTGTTAGCAATGAGCAACTAGCTTAACTTACAGCCCTTGCCCCAGATACGGCTGGTGGGGTTATTAACCCCAAAGGCATGGTTATTTGACCTTCAGACTATTTTGAACAAAATGTTTATTTTTATTTTGATTGGATGTATTTGGGGGGGGGGATGTCGGTTAAGAGGGAAAGACTGATTGTCCTGTGATTACCTTTGATTCTTCGAAATTGAACTTGAACTTTCAATTTCCAATCGAATGAGCCTCCTTCAAAATTTTTACTATCATCCTTTCTATAAAAACCTTACATTTTAACAATTGGTAATGTGCAATAACATACAGATTGCTGATACAGGTGTATTAGCAATTTTTTTGGAACAGCTTAGCGTATCAAGATGAAACTTCTGGGGCATTTACCTGCTACTACTGCAGTAGGGGAAGGGGTATTACTCCAGGGTGAAGTCCATATATGGGCATTGACCTACTTTGAATACTAACTATACAAGATCACAGCCAATCAGAGGGCTAGAATCCGTGGGCGAACAAGATCACATGCCTCTTTCTAAACCAATCATGGAGTTAGAAATACTGGGCAAGTGACATCATCAGACTTCTGAGAATTTCAAAATTGGTTTAGCGCTATAGCTCAAGAGGTCTTAGCAACCACAACTAATATAAGGAAGGATTGTCAGTATAATTGTTATTAGCGTAAGAATAGAATTCAAGAAGAGAACAGTTTGACTATACTCCTATATTTATTCATCGAGATATATTGCAATAATGAGTGGAATGTTTACACTAATAGAAGTTGATAGTGGAGCTGGTAGCAGCAGCAATGATACAAGAGTGCCAAACATTGCGGTAGAATTCACAAGAGGATCACGGCTTTGTCTCGAGTGGGAAGAAGTATATGCAAGATACGTGTTATCATTGAGCAAATTTAAATTGGAGGACCAATTATGCTTCGCTGCAAAAGCTGATATAGTACATATACAAAGACTTCAAAATGCTTTAAATTCAATAGTGAAGTATATAGAGGACAATAAGTTATATCGGTAATTGTATATGTGTAATATATTATTGCTGTAATTATGCTCACACAATAAAATTGTTTCGAAATCGAAAATGTCCCCTTTCTTTTTGTTGGATTTTTTAGGCTATCGAATTTTCTTGAAGTAGAACGAATTTTGGTTAGTCTAGAGTCAGCAGTGAGAGTGTTAGGATTGAAAAATGAATGAATTTTAGAAAGAGAGAATTAAGTCGAATCTTGTGATTATGGAAAAACGTTTTGTTTATAAAATCCTCTTATCTGATTATCGAATATTCTTGAAGTAGAACTTTCATAGGGGATGAAACAAAGCTAGATATTATTCATATTTTTAATTGGCTTGTATGAAAGGGAATAAAAGAGTTAAAAGCGCGTAACAGTTAAGGTAAGTCTGAGAGGATGGTAAGTTTAGAATATATCTCTGCACAGTTGCCAGAACAAAGGAAACGTCAGAGATTAATTGACATTTTAGGGGAATTATTTGGAGTGAAACAGATTGAGACATGACCTTGCTTTACTTCTCGGCTGTAGTGGCTATAATAGACATGTACACAATATGGGAGAAATAAAATATTGTTTTTAGCAATGGAGTATGCTAAGAAGTTGAAAGTAATAGAGTCATTTGTGTCAAGATTACCTTGTGAATTGACCTAGCTTTACTTCCCGACTGTGTTCTGTATATTACACAAGTACCATTTAAGCAGTGTTGTCAATATAAAAAGTTAATACCAATAAATATATAGATGCCAAGAAAAGAATTTTAATAAAGGAATTTAGAACATTCCTTAGAAATCTTAGAAATCAACTAGTGAGACGATTATGGAGTTGAACATCAAGGACCGCAACCACCAATAACCCTAGCCACCAAGGACCTCAACCTCCAAGGTCCCCTCTCCTGAACCTCCAAGGGGTCCCCTCCCCCCAACTTTTTGGTCCATCCCCCCATTTTTTATACTTTTTTGAAGTTTATTTTTTTTAACATGATTATTTCATTTCAACTTTTTTTACATGTCTTAGAATGTCATAAAACATACTTAAAGCATAAAAAATTCACATTTAAGCTAGATTTCTTAACGTTTGTAAGTGTGTGTTGTCTGAAACTTATGATTTGGGGTGCTGGGTTTACTATTTCGGACTTTTCTGACCTAGGTTTCATAGCTTGTCGTAGGTGTGTGGGGTTTTAGTTTTAGAAATTTTTTTATTAATAACATATAATTTCTTTTAATAAACTCGGGTTTTTTCCATGTATGAGTTTCAATATGTTTTTATCTGTAAAACTATCGCAAGATTCTAAAAGACACAATTTTCTAGATATAAAAAAGTGCTTTATTGAAATAAAGCATTTACACATAATCTATACACTCTATAGTTTTAAGAATATGACTTCATCATTTTCAACCGATGGTGATGTCATCTTCATCATCGATAAATGTCTCCTTTATTGCTTCTTTCCGTCTTTTAGTGGGTGGGGGAGAGAAACTCCGTAGTATCTTCATCCAGCTGCATATCCTCAACCATAGTTTCTTTCCGTCTTTTAGTGGATGGGGGGAGAAACTCCCTAGTATTATCATCCTCTGCTAGCTGCAGTGTTTCTGGAGTTTCATCTTTCTCCCCCCCGGTCTAGTGCATTTTCTATATTGGATATTTTAACCTCATTCTCTACATTTAATTCTAGATCCCTCCGCTGACTATTGTCAAAAACGGATTGTGCCTCCTGAAACTTAAAAATTAAATATGAGGATCATATTAGTGAAGTTAAACGAATCTAAGTTGGGTACTTTTTCGCATATTTTTTTTAACAAAGCTGGATTTTAATTTTCAGAAATATGAACATGATAGTTTAAAAAACATCTGATTTTATTCATAACATTGATTTTTTAAAATAAAGTTTGGTTTGTTCCTAGGCCTCATTGGGTACATTTTTGCATTTTTTTTAATAAAGTGAGGCTTTAGTTTTCAGAAATATGCACATCCCAGTTTTTTTTAACAACATTCGATTTGTTTAATAAAGCTGGATTTTAATTTTCCGAAATATGAACATCACAGTTTAAAAAACATCTGATTTTATTAATAACATTGATTTTTTTAATAAAGTTGGGTTTCATTGGGTATATTTTGCATATTTTTTTTAAAATAAGAGTGAATTTAATTTTCAGGAATATGAACATCGCAGTTTAAAAACATCTGATTTTATTAATAGCTTTGATTTTTTTAATAAAGTTGGGTTTGATCCAAGGCCTCATTGGGTACATTTTTACATATTTTTTAATAAAGTGAGGGTTTAGTTTTTAGAAATATGCACATCCCAGTTTAAAGTACATCTGGTTTTATTAACAACATTTGATTTTTTTAATAAAGCTGGAATTTAATATTTTCAGAAATATGCACATCACAGTTTAAAAAAACATCTGATTTTACTAAAAACATTGATTTTTTTAAATAAAGTTGGGTTTGATCCAAGACCTCATTGGGTACATTTATGCATATTTTTTAATAAAGTGAGGTTTTAATTTTCAGAAATATGAACATCACAGTTTGAAAAACATCTGATTTTATTAATAACATTGAATTTTTTAATAAAATTGGGTTTTTTTCCTTGAAATGCACCTTATCAATATAATTTTCGCGTCTGAAATTCATCTATTATTAAAATGAGTAGAATATTGTTCTCGTATGTAATAGTGAATCTGGGGGATATGGTTTACCTTTTACTAACATTTTTCAGGGACACCACTGTTTATCGACATTAAATTATTAAGAAGGCTATTTTTTCTTTGAAATACACCTTTACATTTTTGTGTCTAAAATTCTTCTATTATTAAAATGATTTGAATATTAGTCTCGTATGTAATAGCCAATTTGGTAGATATGGATTACCCCTTAACTAAGATTTTTTTTCCAGCGAACTATTTGAACATAAGAAAAGTATAGAAAACCCAATTTCTATTTCTGTATCGGTCAATTTCTCAGTCACCATCTTTAATCATTCTTAAACAATACTGAAGAAAAAACCCACTGTTTATCGACATTAAATTATTAAGAAGGCTATTTTTTTTTAAATACACCTTTACATTATAATTTTTGTGTCTAAAATTCATCTATTATTAAATTGATTTGAATATTGCTCTCGTATGTAATAGTTAATTTGGTGGATATGAATTACCCTTTACTAACATATTTTCCAGATTACTTAATATTTTTCTATATATTCATAGAAAAACACCCCCCCCCCCCATTACTTCATATCTTAACCATTTAAATAAATTCATTGCAAAAATTGAAGTTCACAGCTAAAGTCCCATTAGTTCAATTTTTACGGAAACGGATTATTTTTCGATCCAAAGCTAGTGATTTAGGGTGCTTGGTTTACTATTTCACACTTTTTTGTATGAAATCTATGATTAACTTTAATATTTTTGTCGAGGGGGGATGATCCAAGGCCTCAATGGATGCATTTTGCATATTTTATAATAAAGTTCTTTATTTTAAGGTTTTCTTTAGCTTCAAATTGTTTTCGATTTCTTATTGAAAAAGATGATTGCATTTTTGGTCAACATCTATGCTATTATAGAAAATAATTTCAGAGTACCAAGACACACAATAGTATACATGACAGTCAAGTTCACAAAGACAGCACGGTGAAAAATCTAAAAATTCAAAAATAATTAAATTACTTTATTCATAGTTTGAAGACGCCCTACCAACTGCTGCTGATATTTTTTCTTCGGGGGAGGGGATTAATGAGCTTCTTCGTATCTTCAAAGTAATCTTGGTCAACAAATCTTACAGGCTTCACATACTTAGCCTCTAATGAAAAGCAACAATTTCATAAAATAAAATATCTGACTACCTTTTTCAGTCTGTAGTACTGGTTTAAAGACGAGCATTTGTCATTTGAAACTACACAAAATTAGAGAAAAAATGTTAAATGTTCCTTCAATACCTATGCAATAGGACTAAAAATGAAGAATTTATACACAGCTTCAACTAGTTATTTGTTTTGTCCAGCATAGTTGAAAGGTCCATACCTAAGACAAACTAAGAGACTTCTTTTTGACTTTGTTTGCCAGTTTACTTCTTTTTTAAGGTTTTCTTTAGTTTCAAAATGTTTTCGATTTCATATTGAAAAAGATGGTTGCATTTATGGTCAACATCTACTCTATTATA